>NW_022984953.1:284646-554356 GCF_010015565.1 Dissoconium aciculare CBS 342.82
CGCGGAGAGAGAAAGAGAGAGAGTATGTTTGTATGAGAGAGAGAGAGAGAGAGAGAGCGGTCGGCAGGAAGAAAGTGTACTCATATCCTATCACAGCACTCCTGTGGGAAATTTATTCATGCGGGCGAAATGTCCCGTTGCTCTCTGTTCTTCTACTTTAGTCGTCCTGGCGAACAGCGAGGCGAGAGCGAGAGCGCCGTCCCCTCCTTCCTCATCATGTACAATGTGTATGTATGCCTGCGTGCGTGCGTGCGCGCGCGTGTACGTCGTGAGTGACTATTCATTATATTACATTCCATTCCATTCCGTTCCGCAACCCGGGCGAAAGACACCCCCAACGTTGTTTCTCTTTTCCCCCTTTCCTTTCCTCTGCACCGTGGTCGACTTCTAGGGCACATGTATATACATACATGTATCCATCATCAAATCGGGCGAACAAAAACAAAAAGGGGGGGGGATCGTGTGACCGGATCCAGAGACAATTTATGGGGCTCGGCGGGTGGGAAGGGAGAGAGAGAGAGAGGGGAGACAGAAGAAAAGATTTGCTGTTGTGAGATTTCATCGTCACATCGGATGGCCTTCGGATCCCCGTGGATAGATGGGGAGGCTGCAAAAAAGCGACAACAACAACAACGACGACGACCCCCCTCCTCTATGTACAGGTACAGGTACAGTACATACGTTTATCATGAATTGTCCGGTGGCATTTCCCCTCTTGCCGGGTCTCTGCCCGCGTCATTGAAGCAGAAAACGCAAAAAAGAAACTGCATTGATCGGGGCGATTCCCCCCTATCCTATCCTATCCTATCCTATCCTATCCTACCCGACATTGATCTCGGTCCGAGATCCTCGTCCTGTCTCCCTGACATCTCGGGGAAAAGGCTGGACCGTCTACGTGCAGCGTGTCTTTCGGAACGGAGGTCCATCTTCCAGACCTCTCGACGAAAACGGGGGATCGGTCCCATCCGACTCGCTGATACTAGAAGAAGACATGGCAAGGATGGATCTCGAGCGGTCTTCATCCGGTGGTGGATATATGATAGTCGAGCCATACCAATTCGAATCGGATCTGATCTCCGATGAGGCTTCTCTTTCGCAGTGAAGACCTGTATGAATATGTGTCTCGACGATATGGATCGGGGTAACCCCCTTGTGTTTCTTCGCGTACGCGGAATGAGGATTGCCCCTCATCCTTGTTCGTTTGCACTGCGTTTGGGAACCCATTCTGATAAAGATTCATCGTCCATCGCCGTTGCTTCATGATGCAATGTAGGGCGGGTGGTATGTGCCTCTGATTGACCTGCTGCGATGGATTTAAGCTTTTCCGAGACGTTCTGATGTATGGCCCGCATGTCATTTTGGTCCGGTGTCTCTCTGTCCAGTCTAGACGAGACGTGCCTGGCTAACCGAGAAGAGGAAACCAAATTGTTTTGGATGCATTCCTCCCGTTTCTCGGCGTTATCGGGGCAATGCGGCGTGCAGTGTGGCTCGATTCATGGAGTCTTTCGACGATCAGACATCCATCTTGCGCTTGATCAGTCGCAGGGCTGCGCTCTCAGCACAGACTGCCCTCGGTATATCTGAGATAAGATCGCAAAGCCGCCTCGGGCTTGCTCCTCCTCGATACTTGGAATTCCATGCTTCCCTTTCCTTTCTTTCCCCTCATCTGCTCAAGGACAATCCCCAAACCCGACCCCGGCCTTGAGACACACCGCAGCACCCCTCGTCGCATGGATACAGATGAGCACGAGCGAGGGAAACAGCCAGAGGTCGATGAAATCGCGCGCGGTGGAGACCGTTTCTCCCGCAAGGACGTGCTGAAGGTTCGTCCAGAGTGGGTGGAATAATGGTAGAGGCCGAGCAGGTTGTGGGAGGTTATGGTTGTTGTCGTGGACCTGAGGGTCGTCAAGGAAGATGACGGCGTTGGGATGGTTCGCGACCAGGTCGTCGCTCGGACGAGGCCGCATGGAGCAGGCGGTGTTGGTGTAGAGGAGCGAGGACATTGTCGTGGTTGTTGGCTTGTCTTAACTCGGGGAATTTTGGTGGGATTTGCGAGGGACTAGTCGGAAGATGGCGGCGGTGTGCTCGGTCGCGTTGGCGTCGGCGACGATAGCACGCTTATGCGCATATAGATCGAGATCAACGTGAATGAATGCAGAGATGTTGGAACGATAATACCAAGGAAATGCGCTCGTCGGAGAAGGGAAGACAATCCGATGATGATCGAATGATGATGGGCGCGAGAGACCCTCGTCGAGTCGTTGACGGATCAAAGGGCTGAATGGAGTTCCGTTGAGGGTTTGCAGCCGAGGCCTTAGGCTGTTATCAGATCCGCCGATTCGCATGTGAACCAGGTACGCACGCATCTTCTCATCATGGTTTAGGGCATCCTCCGCGATCGGCTGCATGAGCAACTTTAATCCGTGCGATCGTGGGATAACAGGAGAGCATGGGACAGGAGCTTAATGACGATTTTATATTCATATCAATCACTTGCAAATTGAAATGCTCAAGACGAAACGAGCAAAAGCATGTAATTGACATTGACGACAGCACAATGATGGGAAGGGTACACAAGCGTCTATTTAATACAGCTTTTACAAAGAAGCAAATAATACAGTCCAGAGCGTGCCAACGGTGGCAGAAGTTCGTCCACCCTATCACTTCTTCTCTTCCTGTTTAGCTCCTGGCGTTCCCTCAACCGACTGCTTCGGTTCAGCTTGAGATGGTACCACCTCCTGAGCCGCCGCCGGTGTCTCTACCTTCGTTGAGACCGACTCTTCTGCCTTCACACCCTCGCTTGCAGGTTGCGAAGGGACGTCCTTCTCAATGGGAGCTTGCTCTTCGACCGTAGCCTCCTGCACTTCCGTAGCTTGATCGAACGCGAACTGGACACCATCTTGAGCTTCTTGAGCTTGCAGACGTTTTCCAACAAACTCAGATTTCTCCTTAGCCTCAAGAAGTAAAGCATCCTGTTCTGCTGGCTTTGATCCTGCAGCGGTCTTTGTCGATGATATCTCGGCCGGCGACGGTTCCATGGTTGCGGTCTCGGCGTCAGCTGCGGCGGGTTGCGGCTGTGATTCCTCTGCAGCCTGTGCTGATGTTTCCTGCTTCTCCTCCGGGGCCGAGCTTGGTGACGGTGATGATGGCGGCGCGGGGGTCGCAGCTATTGTTGGGGATCGCTTCTCTGGAGATGGAGAGGCAACCGGCGCCGCCGCCGCAGCTTCTTTTAGCTCATCCGCCGACGGATCAAGTGACGCACTGCTTTGACGTTCGTGTTTATTGGCTTTGTCTTGCGTTGGGGTGCTAGGTGCTGCGGTGCTGGATACCCGCTTGGCCGCTTCTCTTTTCGCTTTGGCTCCACGAAGCATTGCTTCAAACTCCTCGTCGCTAGCGTTTTGGAGGAATTCGGCGCCGGGTGCGAGGAAATCGGTCGCAGATTGCTGCTGCGTCTTCGCAGATTTTTCTTGCACCTCTGCGTGTTTCCCGGAACGACCCTGTAGTTGCACGTAATCCTCCTCACGAATGTCAAGTTTCACCTCAGCATCGGCAGCAGATCGCAATTCTGACAATTTTGAACTTGTGCTCGCATCTTGAGATTTCGACTCCGACTGCTGTACCTCAGAAATAATTCTCGAGATATCTTGTTTGCCCTCGAGCGAGAAGGCCTCTGCTGCTGCATCTTGGGCATCTTCGCTCTCCAAATCGACCCCTTCGCTCTCAGTTGGGTTGTAAGCTTGAAGATCGCCTCCCAGAAGTGCAAACAGCTCTTGGTCGCGTTCATATTGATCCACTGGTACGCCTCCTAGATCATTCACATCTACCTCGTAGTCATGTGACGCGGCAGCACCTTCTACCCGACGTCGTGCAGCACGAGACTTCGGGGGCTTCAATCTATGACGAGCGTTGTATTTGACGACACCTTGCTCTGAAAGCCCCAATCGTGTCTTGTGACCAGCTTCACCTGCACGGCCGAGAGCTCCAGCTATCACTTGTACACATCGCGGGCTGTCGTCGTTGGCGGGAATAGGATACGTGACCCAAGTAGGATTACAATCAGTATCAATGATACCGATCGTCGGAATGCCGTGTTGGCCGCATTCGCGCAACAAGACATAGTTCTCCACTGGATTGAGACATACGACAAGATCCGGCTTGATTGCAGCATAATCGTCGAGCTGATCGTCGAAGCCTTCCATCTCGTGGTCTGATGAATCAACGACTTTCTTCGCACAGTTGCCGAGGATTTGTTGTCCGTTCGTTATGCTTCCAGGTACCCATTTGGTGAAAAGGTGACAACCCTTTGCCAAACCCGCAGCCCTGACGGTGACTCTTGACTGCCCACTCCTTGTTCCCACAAATAGGATGACACCTCCATTTTCTGCAACAGATTCGACGACCTTGCAAGCACGACGGAGATGCGAGGCGGTCACATCCAGACTGATGATGTGAATAGGGTCTCCGCTTTCAGTGCCGCGTACACCGAAAATGTACTGCGAGTTGCCAGGGTGCCAAAGTTGTGTCGCGTGACCCAAATGGGCCCCAGAGGCGAGAAGTAATTCGAGCGTGATGTCTTCCGGTCGTGGAGGGTAGGCGAGTAACTCGTGAGGCTTGTAAATAGCCCTCCCAGCACTACCTAGAGGATTGAACAATTGTTTCTCATAGGTGTGTCGCGCGTATACTTGTGCGACAGGATGTGAAATGTCGTTCACCGAGACAGGTCGAATGGGAATGAGCTCGCGTTGGAAAAGAGTCTTGCCCGGAGGGACAAGACCTTGAGTATCGAATGATGCATTGCTTGGTGTACTGTCCGAAGGGAAAGGCGACTCCGATGTGTTTGATGTCTCCAATGATGAGACGTATCTCCGCCATGATCGCATTGGCTGAACGGACGAATATGTTGATCTGGGCAGGGCCAGTCGGCCTGTACACATCTTTGTTAGTGATACCTTTCAACGAGGCGACAACACCAAGCCGATTCTGACATACCCTCCCGGAGCCGCAATGCCCGTACGATCATTCTGTGATGAGCCGCGTTTGTTGCATTCCCAAGGGCTGCTGATGGTTTATTCCCCATGTCCCAAAGCTGCAAGTCTTGGCATTCCCGACAGCTCCGCAAAAGTCTCCCGAGAATGAACTGGGCGGGAAAGGTTTCATGCGTCAGATGCATCGCGGGCCGAGCGTCCGAACGTCGCGTCCTCTCAACGCGTCCTCGTCACACGTCTATTAAAGTGCTTGATTATGGAACATTCACTATCTCTCGACACGACGCCAAGGTCAATGCATTTATAACACATGAAGATCATTCTCAAAACCATGGCTACCTCATCCGACCAGACACTTCCCTCGAGTCCTCAGCTGAGGTCACAAATTACATTCTCGGATGCCGTCATTCGCTGCTCAACTCCACCGTCGTCTCCGCCAGGATTTCCGTGGGAACAAGTGCAAGAAGACGCGCCAGTCGAGAAGACAACAAGTACATCCAAATCAACATCATTGAATGCATTCTCTGTGCTAGGGAAACGGAAACCTTTAGGAGAGGTTACAAAGAATCCTCGCCCAAAGAAACAAATCGCGCTCAGCTGCAAGCAAAATGCTGCCGCGCAATCCTCTCAGATGCAATTAAGCCTAGGCCAACAGACCCGATCAAAATGCTCCACATGCGGTATGGAATACGTTCCATCCTCAATCGAGGACCGGAAACTACATCAGAAATACCACAGGCAGAACAGCGAAGGGTACGACGTAGGCGACGTATTTGTCGACCAGACACTTAAGCCGCGGCGCATGAGGGGTCTGAAGAGCGGTGACTATGTCATCATGGTTGATGCATTTGATCTGCATCATCGGAAGCGTCGTGCACACGCGGCATTGGAGATCGTCCAGCGGGAGCTCGGCGCGGTTGAGATACCCCATAACGACATTTGGAAATCCCAGCCGGATGATCTATCACATCGCGAGTCGAAGTATAGATCATATATGTATATCCGTGGCACAAAATGCATTGGATATCTTCTTGTGGAACAACTCGATAAGGCATATGCAGTTCTCAACTCTGCGGCTTCCACGGATACCACCACGGCTGCGGCGGGTGACAAGGAGGAGAAGAGTGCAAAGAAAATCTCGGCTCTCGCGGCTCTCCGTGCGCGAAAAGAGCAGCTCGCACAGGAGCTGGCTGACTGTGCGTCACAGCCACTCAAGTGCGCTGATGTTGACAGCCCTGCCGTCATGGGCGTATCACGCATCTGGACCTCTCCTGTACATCGGAAACAGAACATCGCCACCGCGCTCCTCGATGCAGCGGTCAAGTTCCACAATGAATTTGCAGAGACGTCCAGAAATCTTCCGCCACCAACCAGTGACCTCTCGCCTGAGTTGAAGGATACCGTGGTCCCTCCTTATAAGCGGCCGAACATTGTACGACGAGATCAGGTTGCATTTAGCCAGCCGACTGAGTCCGGCGCTAGATTGGCTAGGAAATGGATTGGGAAAGCGTATGGCTGGTTGGTGTATTTATGAGAGACATGACTAAACCTGCACTACTCTGGCCTTATTGACGCTGTCCAGTCTTTAAAAGTAACGACTTTGTGCAACCTTCTACACGGTCTTGCCTAGTATATATCCTCACCTTTCGATGACGTGCGAGTCAGCCGTGTCGATATTGAACCTTGACTTCCGATAAGCATTTGTAAAAACTCTGCCTTTACAGTGCATATGTCACGCCATTACTGCCAAGCACGAC
Source organism: Dissoconium aciculare CBS 342.82 (assembly GCF_010015565.1). Lineage (NCBI taxonomy): Eukaryota > Fungi > Ascomycota > Dothideomycetes > Mycosphaerellales > Dissoconiaceae > Dissoconium > Dissoconium aciculare. Next base: position 291,389 of record NW_022984953.1, read on the forward strand.
GCATCATTTCACTAAAGATACTGACGCCAACACTTTGGCAGATCCGGTGGAGAAGTTATCAAGGTACAAACAGGATGATCGACTGATGGCATAGTGCGCTGTCAATAGACGTCGATATGGCAGATGATCTCCAAGCCTACGAGGGATCAAGTCGTATTGAAAGGCGATCTGAGTACGAAAAGACCAAGAAGGTGACACTCTCTGACTGACAGCTCGATGCTGGATTCGAAGTACCGCACTGACCACATCATATTTACATCCGCGGGGTCGCTCCAGCAACCGACGTCAACGCGTCTTTGCGTGCACGCACCTCCCGACATGGAGAATAATGTACATTCTATGCATTTGTGTATGTAGTCTTATGAACGCAGTGAATCGGATTTGTGACATTCGCGCCCTTGTTAGCATCTGTCGTGATCTCGCTGGGATCTGCTCTGTTAACACCTACTATTGCCTCAGAAGTACTAACATAACTTATAACAAACCATCTTTTTGCGCAACTATTGGAGAGACGCACTCTAAACAATCATCGCTATAAAGCAGCAATCCGTCGAATCGAGCTGTGAATAAGACCACAATGTCACGAGTCTCACTTGCGACACCATGCCCTCCACCTAAAAGGCTTATCACACAGGCGCAAACCACGCTCCCCATCTCCGACGAAACAACAAACATAGATTATACAAGCACGATACAGAATGAGTTCCGCAACGCCAGACCGAAAAGACGACAAAGTTTGAGCCGCCGGGAACAAAAGCATGTGCCAGTCGCGATCTTCGAGGATTTGGTGGAGGATGAAGAGCTCAATGTGGAGCCTGTCACGAAGAAATTGGAGGGACGGACGCTCTTAGGAAAGCCGGCGCAGCGCAGGCTATCTACATTCGTCGCGAACCCGCCTGAGGAGCAAGCTAGAGTGCAGCCCATGCGAAATGTTGGCCAGGCTACAAGGCGATCCTCGATCCTCCCTCGCGTTGTGGAGTCGAAGGAGCGGAATACAGAGCGATCCGACCACGCACAATACATGCGACGAAGGACGATCTTCGTACCGACTGATGCGACCACAATGCTGACCATACATCCTGGAGCCAAAATGACATCACAACTGGACGATACGTTTCACGTCGGGCAGTGCATCACGCAAACAAAGTCTGCTGTCGAAGATCGAGCGAATGATTCTGAAAATGTTGATAGTCTGGCCGAGCTCATTCATCAGCATAAGCCAGTCCGCCGACCTAGGAAATCTCTGGCAGCGGCGCCTAGGCGGCTGCCGCTGCAGCATATTGAATCAAGCTTCAATGATACGATGTTTGAGCTTGCTGGTTCGAACACCGGCAAAGAGAATGTACCGCCGTCAGCAGAGACGCGCAAAAAACATACCGCCGAGAAACCGAAGAGTGCCCTGGCGCCACGCATGTCCTATCAAAGCGGAGTGTCTCAAAAGCAGACTGCGGCCTCGCACAACAGACAATCAGTAATTGCGCGGAAGAGCGTACCGCTACCCCGTTCACTTGTCCCTCAGAAGCGACCGATCGCTGCCAGGGTGTTGACAGCAAATACCGCGGCTGCGCATTCAGGACAGGCCCACCCTCCCGCGAAATACTCGGTGAAGCCATCGCAAGCCAAAGCATTGATGCCACCTAAGTCGAATACTGTTGATCGAGCCGAGAAGCAGCGACAGCTTCGCGAAGTAATCGCGGTGAAACGCCAAGAACTGCAAACCGCCAAACTTGCAGACTATCCCCTGCTTTCCGAAGATTTCGCTCAACCAGAGCTCTACGACGATGGATGGTTGTCTCATCAAGAGGTAGCAGTAACCGAAACAATCAACGAGATCTTCCGCTCTGCCGTAAAAACTTCAACATTGGCGCAGGCCGACCAACAGACATCTCTACGCGACCGTATGATCGAGACATATCACTCTCCTGACACCAGCATGTTGTACAGGCGCATAATCGCGTCCCTGAGTCACGGTGCTCTGAAGCAGCCAAAAGAATTAGCTGCTTCCAGCAGTCTTGGTCGCGACCTTGGGCGCAGGAGACGCTTCTTAAGCCTACTATTGGACAACTACGAGGAAAACCATCTCCGCACGGCCGCAGAAGTTGTGGTCGGTCGGCAAATCCCTCGTCAATCTGGAGGATCAGCTAATGCATTGACGGCCGGCGAGGCAATACTCGACCCACTGATCAATCGAAGAGCAATCACTCGTTTTCTCGAGACATTCTTTGTGTCGGCCGCCGATGTCGAACCAGTCAAAACCTTGCAGAATGACGATGAGCAGACGTTACAATCAGCTCGTTTGAGGAAGACCACAGTCCGCAGTCTCATGCTGATTTGGCTGCTCGACCGAGCCAAGCTGGAAAACGATGTGGAGGGCTGTTTATTCCAGCTCTCCGCTTCGAAAAAATCCTCCATTGAGATGTTGCAAGCATTGTCGACCTTTATTCTACCGTCGACAGGCGATATCGTGCGAGTCTTGCGTCACATGGACTACGAGATAGCGCATGTGCAGGACCCTCTCGACGAAGTGGTATATCACGTGGAGAACCTCGCGGTCGATCTTCGCGACGGAGTAATTCTCACGCATCTCGTAGAAACATTGCTTTACCAGCAAGCCAACGAGACCATGGACTCCACCGATGAAACTTCTACCTTGGCGATCACCTTGCCAGATCACACCGTCCTTGAGAGCATCATTCAGGTACAAAACAGGCCCGGAGTTCCCACACGACTGCTTTCACAGCATGTGAAATTGCCTTGTACCGGTCGTGCTCAGAAGCTATACAATGTGCAAATTGCTCTGAGCGCGCTCGAATGCTACGACACAAGAGGCAACAATGCAGTGGCAGACGTCACAGCCTGCGATATTGTTGATGGCCACCGCGAAAAGACCATCGCGCTACTTTGGTCTCTTGTCGGAGGCTTCGGATTGAGCAAGCTAGTCAACTGGAGAGACCTTGCTGCCGATACTACTCGAATTCAAGGTTGCAAATCATTGACAGTCAGTGCTGCCACTCGCGAAGAGCAAGCGGAGCTTTTGAAGTCATGGGCTTCAGCATATTGCGCATCTGAAGGCGGCCACCTGCGCATCACAAATCTGACGTCTTCCTTCGCTGATGGAAGAGCCTACGGTGCGATCATCCGTGGATATGCGCCGTTCATCTCCTTGAAATCCACGAAGAAACGCTCGTCAAAGTCAAGCGACAATCCGCAAAGTGTTCTCGCAGAACAACTCCTTGCGCTCGGCTGCAGCGCCACGTTCGCCAGTCAAGTGGCTTCCAATCTTACCGTCGTTCCCAACAGCGAGACCACGCTTGCAAACCTTGCTCTACTTGCCTCCCGACTTTTGCCTCTTTCTCGCCGGTATCGGGCTGCGGTAGCGATCCAAAGGGCCTATCGTGAGCATCGTGCCGCAATGATGGCAACGATCAAGATGCAATTGAAGGACGTAGCGAGCGCCTGTGCCACGGTTGTACAAACTCGCAATCGAATTGTTGGGGCGGCCGAAACCATTCAACGGGCATGGAGAAAATCATTGGCTGGCCGAATTGAGAAATTGAATAGCGAAGTGGAGGCTTTCCAATGTCTGGCCAAAGGTTGGGCACTCAGGAAGGACATACTGTTGGCGAGTGCTCGAACGCAGGCAAATTTTTATGGAGCAGAGACGCGGATCATGGGTGGATGGTGATCGCGGACAAAGAGACTGTCGTTATCTTTTGCATAGACGTTCGAATTAGTGAGAGGTATGAATTTATGAAGATCTTTTCGGCCCGGTCGATGTTCCTGGCTGCGCAGTTGCTCATTTTCAACTCGCATTGACAGACATATGGTCCTCTAGCTGGCAGGGTTCCGTGCCAATTGCAATGTTCGTGTTCGACTGAAAGCCGACCAGTGAGATCGCCGTTTACGGAGCAGTGCTGTCACCCACCTCAAAGTGGGGAATGACAACATGCTAGCATCAGACTCAAGTCATACACATGTGCCTGTTCCGAATCCCAATCCCAATGAACCTCGCCCGTGGATACTGTGCTCCAAAAGCAAATTGTCGAAGTTGAGCAAGTTGAGAATGACCGAGCAGTCAGTGCATGTAGACAAGGCTGAAATGTGACATGCGTATGTTTCGCGCGTATCTCACGCTAGTTCGCCTCTCCCGCAATTGCTATCTCTCCGATCTCTTTGTCTTTTGCCATCACATCCGCCGGTTGCCCAAGAGTCGATGAGTTCATTCCACGATGGCCGATCAGAAGGACGATGATCCGGTCGAATCGCCGTCAATCCTCACCACTCGCATCTTAGACTTCGATGACTCGTTCTCAGGCCGCGCGAGTCGGCGCACAAGTAATGCGTCCTCTGCGCACATCACGATGATCAAACCGCCTCCACGGCCGTCACTACCGAAGAGAGGCACGGCAGCACGCGGAACGGCGAGTAGTAGGAATATTACTGAGGCGATGAGATTGGCAAGGTCACGAGAAGAGCAGGAGACTTTGTTAGGCGATGAGGAGCAAGCAGACGATGATGGATGCTACCCACCTCGACAGAATGACGACCCACGGAAACCAAATCCCCATAGTGCATTGCCCGTGTACACTACTATTCATAAGATTCGAAGGCTTGTGCTTGCAGCTATCGGTACGTGAAAGCTGGAGATTTGGATAAGGCAAAGCGTCGTGCTGATTGATGCTTTTGTGTTCGCTATATAGATGATCCATACAGCACAGAGCAGCTCAAAAGTCCACGTATGAATGTCGCGATCGTCAGACCTTTGGTCGACCATCTCTACGATCCAGATGACGTCTCGATCGTGTTCTGTTTGCTCGTGAACCGCGTCCAGTTTCTCCGCGAGCAATCCTACCAGCACCACCATCAGTCCGTGAACGTCACTCGTGCCACTCTATGTGAGCTTCTCGCCTCGAGGATCTTGCGACGATTTGACGAAGACCACGAAGGCCGTCCGGGGCTACTAGTGCTTGCGAATGTTCTTGTCGCAGGCTTTGAGCCCTTCCAAAACGCCCCTACAGACATTGCCCGAGAAGATCGCACAATATTGCATTGGACAATTCGCTGGAAGCTGGCGCGGCCGGAATATCAGCGCATGCTCACGGCGTTGGAAGTCGCCATTGTATCCGAAGCCAAAACCTTTCTCAGTACGTCGGCGTGTCAGAAGATTGTCGACAACGTCTATCGAGGACGTATAATCTACACCCCGACGTCGTTCATCGACATCCTACCCGATCACTACAAGAATAGAGGAATCACATTGTACGACCCGCGACGAGCTCCCCTGCTCAACCAGTACCGCCTCATTGTGCCTCGCACTCGTAATATCATCGAGGCTGTGCAATTCATCATCCTGCTTGTTTTGTATTTTCTCGCCATGGGCACTCGCGAGCGGACAATTGGACCTGAACATCTACGCTTTACCCAAGTTGAGCTTGTCTTCATCGTCTACGGCATAGGCTGGAATCTCGACGAAGTGGCCTCGATTTTCGAACATGGCTGGACGGTACATACCGAGAATTTGTGGTCTTTCCTGGATCTCACCTTCGTTGCAATCTTCTGGACTTATTTTGGGATTCGAATGCATGGCCTTGTCATCAACGACGGCGCGACTAGTAAGCTCGCCGAAGATGTGCTGTCGCTGGGAGCACCGATACTCCTGCCTCGACTGGCATTCTGCTTGATGTCGGAGAATATGCTATTCATCTCGCTGAGGGCCATGGTATCGGACTTTGCATTCCTGACAATGCTCGCGTGTTGGTGCTTTGGTGGATTTGTCCTCGCCATGCACTGGTTGAGCGAGAGCCAAGACGGTTTCGTCAGGCACAGCGCTTTGACGATTTCGAAATGGATGCTCTGGATCTGGTTTGGACTCGATGGCACGGGGATCCAGCGCTCAGCTGAGCTGCACTGGTTTCTTGGCCCACTACTCATGATCACCTTTGCCTTTCTAGGGAACACGCTCTTCCTCACGATCCTCGTGGCCATGCTTTCCAACACTTACACCAACCTATCCCGGAACGCCACGGCCGAAATCCAGTTCCGCCGTGCAGTATTGACCTTTGAGGGAGTCAAATCCGATGCCATTTTTGCATACCGACCCCCATTCAACGTTCTCGCGCTGTTCATCCTGCTTCCTCTGAAGCTGATAATTAGCCCACGCTGGTTTCACAAGGTCAACATCACCGCTGTGCGAATTCTCAACGCTCCGATCCTACTGCTCATCTCACTGTACGAGCGACAATACCTCTGGAAGCGAGCCAAATACCTGAGCCCTCCTCGCACACTAACCTGGCTCGGTATGTGGGAGCGATTCGGTGCACATGGAGACCTCTACGCCGTCTTCGAAAGTGATCCGCCGCAGAGCGTCATCGATGAGATGGCGGATTTGGACGACGTCTTCGACATGGACGAGGCGGATCATATCTCGGTCTTGAGAAACCGCAGAGGTAGTCGGTCGATGAGCGAGGCCAGCGGAGTTTTCAGCAGAAGTATGTCGAGAGCTACCACTGGGGTTCAGCAGAGACGCCGCTTGAGGGATGCCGTCATCCCATACGTGGATGATCTGACGCAGGATATCGATTCATGATCAAGCCCTCGCTGTATTCTGTCCGTTTGTTTGGTTTTCGTGTTTTTCCCAGTACATATATACCCTCATGATCGCTATTTCTCAATTCAAGCCGTTGGTCCATCTACCAGTCTCGCACAAGCAGATTTTCCACGTTTCGAAAATTGTGACTTCCGCTACTGATACGTCTGTCCTAAACACATTCCTTGTGCTGGTCGGGCAACTCCCGTGTCATATCTGGTACTCTATTGAAAGCCTAAAAACATCCGTACATCCGCAACTGGATATCCAACCGTACATCCACATTGGCTGCGCCGCAAGACTTATTGTCTCCGATGATCAAGCTTTCTCGGATAGAAGTCTAATTTGGTCATCGCCATGTCGAAGCCACCGAGTCAGCACTAAGGCAACAACTCTCTCCGGTCTGACACTGGCAACCAATGGGCACGGTGCAGCAGCAGCAGCAGCGTCATGAAGCCCGCCACAGTCACACGCTTATTCGCATGATGGGCCTCAATCCCGACCAATTGTACAGCATCCCGCGGTGGGAGACGAAGGGGTTTGTTGGACCGCAACCGGGAGCGTGTCGGCTTCGTCGTGGAACCTAACATTTTAGTCCGACGGACAAGCAGCAGACAGGTCCTGTATTCGTCTTCTTATGCTATCATCGGCTGGCCTCGCACAGACCGCTCATGTGGTTGTCAATCACACGTTACCGCAGCAGCTCCCTTGTAGTGTGTAGGTTTCGTCCGTGATGTTCGTCCGCCATTTCGTCCGTGACTCCGATGAGCGAGATTGGCTCAATAAATGCGGACGTAGTCACGCTTCAATCTCGCTAAGTCGCGGTTCTTCTGCACTCGACCGTGTTGGAAGCGACGTGAAGATGTAAAGGTAGACATGGTCGCTTGGTTGTGTGGCGAGCAACTAGTCGTTGGCCAACAGCGCCATTGTACGAAGAGAGAAGTTCGAGACGAAGCTGTCGGCTGTTGCACAATTATTTTGTGCTGCCAAGGAGAGGTGGCGGTTGATCGTACGCCAAAACACCAATCGCTTTCTCGACGGTAGTGCATTACGGCAGTGACGGCACATTCTTCATGCAGACCTGCATCCATCTCTCTCGCATCATCACTGAGCCGAAGTTTTGCCGGAAGACTCCTTCATCCGTCTCTGAATCTATGGCGGCGAACGGGAAAAGAAATGGCTCGTTAAGTGGCTCTCGTGATACACGGCCCACTCGAGATCTCCACAGCTAATTGATTGTCATTAATAATTATCATCTCGATAGCCAAAGGCCGGGGGCGTCATTGTTCTTTTGCTCGTGTACCCGCGTGCTGTAAAGTGCAAGTGCAAGCGAACTCGGCAGTTTTCCCATGGCAAACCCACACAATTCCCACGTGTCGCGAAAGAGGAGACATCGCCGGTTCTGACGTAGTGTTTCGCGCCCTCGACCTTTGCAATGCAACGTACCGTGCACCTGGGCAGCTGGAGTGCCTGAAATGATGAAAATTTGCAGAAGAAGATCGACGACCCGCGACCTGGGAAATCGCCCTCATCATCCTTCGGCAGCGGGGATTGATCCGACGCCGATTGCCCTGAACTTGTACGTATCCGCCTCCAGGGAATGACCGAACATCGTAACTTTGGCTGCAGATCACGACTTTGGGACGTTTAGACGCGCTGCCATCTTTCCTATATCCGAGCTGTAGTACCCTGAGAACGATTGGGTCGATTAATTAACATGGTCTAAGCAATTGAGACACCACCAATGATATTCCAAATTCCTCGCCGTGTCTCATTGACCTCGGTCTCGAGAGGGAGGATCTTTCTGTAATGATGATGGAATTTAGCAGGCATTGCTGTTGATCAATGTTGATCAATGACCAAAGTACTGCGCCAGTTTGTCCTTTTCGAAGCATATTACCACGCTCATCGCGATAGCCTTCAGGGCGTACTTCATGATGAGAGGCGCCTGACTCCATAATGAGGTGCCGATTGCATAATGCAAGCCTCATGGGACCCTCTTGCAACCACGACACAAACAGGACGTATACCGCGGTCGATGCTACCGCTTCAGGCATTAATTCGTCTCATGTCAGAGAGCCAGCTGCGTGTTGGAATAAAGCCTCCGTCGTCATTTCTTGACACTCTTCGGCGCTTAGCTGCGAAGTCTGTTGGCAAGGGCGCGCGTGGTGTTGGTGGTTTCGGACGAGTCTAGACGAAGTGATCAGCAATTTGCAGTCATTTTCCAGCTTTCCAATGCGGCACGGGTGCCCGGCCATCGCGATGTTCCGAAATGCCGTGTCCGCTTTTTCGCCGTGGACGATGAGGAGGAAAAGTCAGGACCGCCGCCGACGTGTGAGCTAGTCATTAAGGTCGTCACTAATCGCTCGCTATGTGAGAACAATACGCAATGTGCTTGTCACGCACTGCCTTCGGAGAGGTGTGGTACTAATCTTCTCTACTTCAGGTGGGTATTACTAGGGACCATTCAGCGATGATTGTGTGCGGAGGGCGACACAGACGGTCCAAATGCCCCATGTGTCCTGGGCGGATTCCTAATCACCTCAACACACCTGGGCATCATGCTATTCGACGCCCGATGTAAGACCGCACTGACCGGCCCGTCTTGCCCGTATCCCTCAGCAATCCCTCCCGGCCCTGCGAGAAGGGTGTGTGACTGCTGTATGTGTGTACAAACCTAGTATTATCTACTAATTACTCATGGTGTGCATGGGTCTACGTGTATACGCCTTGGGTCCGTGGCACGTCCAATGCGCGCTCTGCTCGACTCTTCTCCTTCGCCCACGCCGTTGGGTGGGGCCCAGTGATCTGGGAGACTTTAAACTTTGTGCACTCACGATCGAAGATCTGTTGTATATGGCACCAGGATCACAGTCTCAGACGTTCATACATAAGACCGCGCGGCGCCGGTCAGCGACTCGGACGCACTCGTAGACACACCACGCTGGTTTTGAGGACCAAAGCAGAATTATTGCCGAAACTTGACAATTACTCTTTGTTCAACTACAGCAATACCACATCGACCTCCTTCGCAGCATCACTGCTTGAATTGACTCTGGCCATCTTTTCAAAAATTGGTTTGCTGGCCCCAAAATGTCGCCCGGGACCAAGCTCGTGCAGCCGCAACGGACAGGATCCCAAGACTCGACTGCAGATGGAATTCGAAAACGAGTCGGCAAAGCTTGCGACCGTTGTCGAATGAAGAAAAGCAGATGTGACGGGTCACAACCATGTCTACGATGCAAAGCCGACAATACAATCTGCGTGTTCGGGTGAGCATCTTCGACTCTCCTTCACCGCTTGTGAATCCCTTTGCTAATGAGATTGTAACAGCGAGCGAAAACGATCACACGACAAAGTGTACCCCAAAGGCTATGTAGAGATGCTTGAACAGCAACAGTCGCAGCTCGTATCAGGTCTGCAGGAATTGTACAAACGTCTCCGTGACGTTGAGCAGTGGGATGGCGCTGTTCTCACGGAAGTCGAGGGCCGCCCTCTGACTCACGACATTTTAGCATCCCTGCGTCTGCTTGAAACCAAGCACGACGGCGACATTGAGGCCTTTGAGGAGAATGTAGAAAAGCTCCAAGCACGGCTGCTGGCGTCAGGTGCGGGCTTCACGCGCCGCCGAGGCTCCATCAGCTCCGAGTCAGAGCAGAGCCAACATGGTCATGCAAGGTCAGCGTCACGGGATGCACCCACCGCCTCGAAACCCGCGCGCTCAACGACGACCCCGTCGGTCTTTGGCTCGTCGTCCATGGCGGGCCCCGCCCCTGTGCAAGTGCAGGCCCAACCGCAGAGGCCCACCCTCCTAGCCTCTAACGATTCGCAAATGTCACAATTCTCCCAAATATCGCAAATGTCGCCACTCAGTGGCGACCCGCAATTTTATGAGGCCGAATGGGCCTTTCCGCAGGCTGACCACACCACCACGAGCAACAAGCGGATGCGCGCACAATTCGCTCTGCAAAACGAGCGAATCATGGTGGCCAACATGGCAACCATGCAGCGGCAACAGCAACAGCAGCAGCAGCAACAGCACATCCCTTCTTTTGACCCAACTTCATGGACTTCCTCGCCCGTGGGATTCGGCGAGATGAGCGTGAGCTCCGATGCTTGGGCTACACAACAATTTCTTGGATCATTCGGGGGATCTGCAACGTCAGCACCTCGCGCCACCGTGGACGCGGCAATCACTTCCGATATGGACGCCGATCAGATGGATATTGATATCAATCAATATATCCAGTCCACTGCGGTGTGAGATTTTCTGCATAAAAGTTGTGAAGCAGGCGGCAAAAAGTCTCCTGTGGATCGTTTGGAAAGCGTCGGCTTGGAGGGTTGATATCTCCGCAATATCCGTCTCGGCGCGTCTAATCACAGAAGCCCAGCAGCGGCAGCAGAGTACGACCGCCGATACCTACCCGCTGTGGTTAATGAACACTCAGTCACCGATGGTGCTGCGCGAGGTCACAACGTGGTTCGAAATTCCACCTGAGACATAAGGTTTCCACGACGCGGCGCACGGCCCATCTATCACACGCTTGGCTTGAGCAGAGGGAGTGATCAACCAAATGCGGGCTGACAATTTTGGCGCTGACTCGCCCGCCTTTACAAAACCTTGGCCCGGGGCCTGCACAGGTTGGCACGCCATGGCTGCTGGTGGCTGCCGGCTGACGGTGATGGAAACACTTCTATGCTGCTGCACCGTCTGCCACCGGCTACATTGCTCCCACGACTTCGCAATCATATGAAGCAGTGCGACGATGGAACTCATGTTGTGATACATGCATGCTGACTCGGGCTGGAAGATTCGGAGTCATTATGTGCAGGCTTCATGCTTATGTGCAGAACATCCCCGAATGCTAGCTTGCTGCATCATTAACTTTGACGTCACGGAGACTTCGGCCAATTCTGCCAAACGGCATAAGGAACCGCATACTGTCTTCCTGGCGACAGGGCTAATCCACGAGAAATGCGCACTTCGAAGACGTGCGAAACCGGAGACATGCCTGGCGGAGATGAGAGGTTTGACACGCAACTTTTCCGTTCAAGCGTGCGTGGGAATTATTTCACATTTGGGTGGCGTTTGCCTTTGGCTTTGACTATGGATACACGGCATCCCCAAAACCGGGACTGCGCTTTTTCTTTCCGAATACGTTGGTGGATTTGTAAGATTTGTCTGATGAACACTCGGGAACTTTGGAAACGGCGATCATTATTTGATTGCGGAATAAATACATGAGGATAGGCTGTCGTGTTTGCACAACATCACGAGAATTTAATGAAGATTAATAATTGGGACTTTGCAATGATTCCATATTTCGGCGGGAAGATGCCGCGCCACCTGATCGCCAGCCCTTCAGGGTTTGCTTGGAGGCAAAATCGATTGAACATCAGCAGCATTTGGTAGACGGAAACTACCTGAGTAGTCACGGCAGTTTCATTCTCGCTTCTCTACGTGAATGTTTTGTCCGGTAGATTGTTGTCCATTAATTTATGTTACTGTTCCATTATACGTGTGCCCGGATCTCCGAGTACACAATCGTAGCATATTCCTCAAGACTCGTATCCCAAGGTGCACCCAATCCACCGATGCTTCATCATAGCCCCACTGTAATGATGAGGGACAGACAAATCGTACACTTGCTGCAACGGCGTATCTCGTTCCATCAGTCCCACAAATACTCACACCTCTTCAAACGATAGCGTTCGGTGACGACTCGTCGTGGCCCGTGTACGTTCGGTCGGCGAAGTGCGAAAAAACCCGTATAGTATCGTGTTTGTTTGCAGTATGTAGGGCATTGCTTATGGGCGGTCAGCTGGACAGACTACTCGCGCCCCCATCAGCGGCACAGCTGGTGCAGAGAAAGGGCACACTGGGGGGCATATTCATGGCTTTTGCACCACGCTTTCTGGGTGTGCGGGCTTCTCAGGCGTCCCGTCAGAGTCCAACATGCGGAGTCGGAATTCGGCGCAAAGGCGTCACTTCCAGTTACTGTCACGTCGCGTGTAAATTCAACGGCAAATAGTGATCTCGAGGACCGTAAAGAGGCACAGTATGTGGACTGAACATAGCCAGCGGCTCAAAGCCTCCCAGTTCCAGTCTTAGCCTAAAGTCCCCTCGGCATGAATGGTTTCATCATGATGCCACGGGATTTGAAGAAGCCATAGTCTTCCAACGTAGCATTCCATTACCTCGAATTGTCCCAGATATCGTTCGCCAATTCCAACTCCAGTGAAAATTGACCCGAGGCCTGCTGCGACGACTGAGCGCGAGAACCTTCTGCACCAAAGGCGAGGAAAATTAGAGGGCACGCCCGCTAAACTCAAAATGTCGCCAGCTCAAACGGCCGCCGACGATGCATTTGACTTCCTCTCCCAGGGAGGCATCATCCAGCACTTCAAGATAGGGCAACGGAACATCGTCCTCGGCTTTCCGAACGCGGAATCCTACAACAGCGACGTCCACCCTTTCTTTGGCGAGAACATCGGACGGGTGGCGAATCGCATCTCCAATGCCAGAATCGACAATCTCAATGGCCAGAGCTATGAGCTGTACGCAAATAATGGACCGCATACCGTGCATGGCGGGCGGCAGGGTTGGGGTAAGAAGTTCTTCGATGGCCCGCATCATGCGCAGCGGAACGGACGTCGCGCGGTCGCTTTCACGTATCGGAGTTCACATGGTGAGGAAGGGTTCCCGGGAACGGTAGAGTTTCGTTTGTGGTACTACCCGAGTGTGGAGCACGTGGACGGGAAAACGAAAACTACGTTGGAGATCGAGTATGAAGCGGAATTGGTGGGCGATGAGGTGGAGGAGACGGTGGTGAGCTTGACAAACCACAGGTAAACGTTCTCGCCCATCAACACGCCGTTGAGACCATTCTGACCGCCTGGTGTAGCTACTTCAATATCACGGACGGTCCGACGATCGAAGGCACGCGAGTCGTTCTCGAGACGAACCTGCATCAAGTCACCGACGAGGCAAGCATCCCCACCGGCAAGATCGAAGCCTTCCCGGCCATCGAAGCAGGTAAAGAATTCATCTTCGGAGCCCAAGAGCCCGACATAGACCACTGCTTCATCATCGAACCGAGCGTCTCATCCATCCCGCTCGATACCCGCGGGCAGCCGCTCCGCAGGCTCATCACCCTCTCCCACCCAGCCACGAGGATCCGCCTGGAGGCGTGGAGCACGGAGCCAGCCTTCCAAGTCTACGCCGGTCGATACATCGACGTTCCCGCGATGGACGGGATGCCTGCACGGGGCCAGCGCAGCGGGTTGTGTATCGAGGCGAGCCGATATATCAACGCGGTCAATGTGCCGGAGTGGCGCCCTATGGTGTCCTTGAGGAAAGGTCATCTTTACGGCAGCCGTACGATTTACTCGGCGTGGGAAGAGGCGGAGCTGTGAGGTGTGTTGGTCGTCCGTGGGCGGAAAAGGGCACAGCGCCGCGCGATCGTGAGGACAACACATCCCTACGACCAAATTACCATTAGTCACGAACTACATTTGCGCATCATACATGAGAACTCGGCTGAACTTCGTTTTCGTGCCGCAAAAGGGCCAACTCGGGGCCTGCGGCGTGATGTCATGACTCCGAGATGCTCAACTCTTTGACGTTTACAGTACGGTCCGGCGGCGACCCAGAATGTTCGAAAGAACATTGTCCCTCTCGTGAAGGGGGTGTTGCCCGCGTGGAAGGGATCTGCGCTCCGCAGAAGCATCGTGTCCGCCACGTGTGGCAGCTCTCCGCGTTGTTCGTCCTTTTCGTGCGAAGCCTCCAGGAGGTCGCATTCCGCGCCTGAACGCCGTGGCGGTCATGGTCTGGACTCTACGCGCCGATGTGCCGAAAAGGCAAGGGTCGTTGTGGGTGGGTGGGTGTCTGTATCGAGACAGAGCGTACGTCGTGTAGCTATGATTAGGGCACCAACCCAGCCTGCAGGATTCTCGTATCGTCAGGAGGTGACCTTGAATGTCCACCGACAGCGATAGTGAGGAAGTTTTGACTGCAGAGTGCAGATTGTCCGCCCAAAAGCATGTCCGCAGTATGAAAGGACGCAGCTGTCGTGGGCGATGTCCGCATGAAGACTGGCGCCGGAGATAGGAGTCATCGCCCACCCGCAGGATTATCAATCAAGTGAATCTAGCACAGCAAAATTGATCATGGCGCAGCCACTGACATGGTATGTAGCGCGATAGTGTGTGATATGGGAAGTAAGTGGATACATGGAGCGAACGAGGCAACCGAAAAGATACAGATTAATTTGGTCGTCGCAGCAAGTGAATGGTGCCCAGGTGGTGAATAGCGGTGGTGGTGTACGAGCCACTCAAGCTTTATGTTCTAGCGTCTCCGCTGGAGAAAGTTCTGCGCGTGAACGCTAATTGATGGGCGTGCATTAGCCGCCCCCAAGACTGCTCGTTTTTCTCTCAATCGGTATCTGATGTCATGTCACGGTGACGCATGATCTCAAGCCTCCTGAGGCCACTCGCTACGCCTTGCATCTTTCTGGCACAGCGGCCGCTCAGTGAGCGCTGGGCGGCCACGCTGGGCCACGTCCACGACAGGTTGATGTGGTGATTTACAGGATCATGCACGCAGCCCTCGCCGCATCTTCGGTTAAACCATTCGCAGATTATCTACAGACTACTGGATGGCCCCCCTCTTGGCAGCAGCGAGAGTAACTTCACTCGCACATTTCGCGTGGCTTCGGACCAACGCGTCTCGGACCAACAAGGACATGTGGGAGCGTGAGAATTCGTGCGGTCGTCGGGAAGTTTCTTATCAATGCATCGCCGACTGCGCACACATACGAAATAGGACCAAAACGCCGCATTGTCGTCCCGGCGTACATGGGTGCACTTCAGGCGTCCCTCCAAAGGAAGCCAGCAACCCCCCGAACGCCGAACTCCGAATCCTGAGATGTGTCAATGGTCACGATATCGATCGCTGGTGTGACGCCTCGAGGACACACCCTTTTCTGCTCACCGTGATAGTGGACGCCACAATCTAGGGAGTTTCCACTTTTTGTTTTCAAGTTATCCCCGAATTGGGTCCCCGATGCCCAAATCGAGCAACGAAGCAAGACGCCCGCTAGTGTCAGTCTCCGCTGCTTGGGCCCCACGTTGCATGTCATGTGGTTGCCGACGCGGCCCAAGGAAGCAGCTACAGTACTGCATCGCCGTGTCCTTGGATTCCGCTATATTCGTGCCATTTCGCGATGCGTCAAATTTCCGTTTTCGGGTCATTCCGAAAGAATGATTCCCGATCCCAAGAGTCGCCCAGTAGTGCAGAAACGGATGTGCGATCGACAGGTACAGTGCCGTTCACTAGAACCTGTTCTAGAACGTCGTTCAGGTGCTCTCACTTCTGCGTCGTGTAGTCATCCTCATGGAATTGCATAGGCTATACATCTACGACGACTCACAGGTTCTTAGTTTTATGCATTTGTGAGAATTCATGGATTTATGCACTGAGTAACACAATTTTATGCATCTCGAGGCGGCGAAGACGAAGTCTTTCACAGCAGCGTGTGCTCATCACGACATCCTATTCGGCTTCTGCGTGAGTCTAATCCTGAGAGATGAAGCAACACGAGAAGTCTAGTGTGGCAGAAATGGATGCTATTTGTAGGCCTCTTTCGAGGTCCCACGATGCGAAGAAAGGACGATGATATTGACGGAGTGTTCCAACATGCCCGCACGCTACTAGTACATAAAAGAGGCGTATCGGTGCAACCTGCGCGTACTCATCCGCTCTTATTTGAGTCAAAAACGCGTCCAAATGACTCCGAGCGCCAGCGCATCTTCGTCATTCGTCGCTGCGTGGGTGTCGGAAGCACGCCCCGCAAGTCCGAACAATCTCTCGATCATTGGTCCGAAAGCAGATCCCCATAGAGACCATGTCGAGCGTTATCCTTGACCCTCTCATTGACGTTCCTCGGATCCTGGGCATAAAGGTGGTCCTCCTCGCTCTCATCCACGAAATGCTGCATAAAATCGCTAGTCCCGAGCAGCCATGAGATGGCAAGACGCCAACTCCTAATCCAACATGATCGCTTTGCGATCACGCGTCGGCTGAGCTTCTTGCGGTAATACTCGATAGTCTCGGGATGGCATTTCATGTCTGCGAGCAGGGCCAGAAGATCGTATCCGGGCGTCGAACGTTGTCGTACACAAATCTGGTCCATTTCTTCTAGGCTCAGCTGTTCGGCGAAGTCGACGACGGCGGTGTAGAAGGCTATCCGGTGGTGTATCTCGATGGGATCAAGAGTTCCTGCAGATTGTCGGAATTCGAAAGTTCCTTTCTTCGCGTTGGCGTTCCACAAGAATTGGAACGAGGGATCGGCTGGGCAATACAGGTTCCATAGATTCAGCGAGTAGTGCTCTCCCGACTCCTCGAGATGTGCGTGTTGGAGTGCTGCGATGCTTTTATGCTCGTTTATATAACTCAGCTGATCTTGAAGAGATGTGCCCTGGCTGAAACCGGGAGTCGGGAGGGTGAATCGGCTGCTCAGACTCTTGTTGCTTGCCTGCACGAGCTCGGAAGATTGACTGTAGTGAGCAACTCGGTGGATGGCGTGGCTGCTGTCAATGGCCGCTTCATTTGTAAGGAGTAATTTGTAGACGTTCTTGACTGTCGTGAGGGAGAAGGGCTCCGATTTGTTTCCGATGTAAATATGCACTGCACAGGAAGAATCGGAAATCATTCGGTAGTCCTGCCGGCCCAGAGTCTGTCCTGGTGTGTTGAATGCTATCTGAAGATAGATCAGAGTTGTCGCAACATCATTGCTTTGGGCCGTGCATTGATGTTGAGTGCTTGTTGAGCCGTAGAGCAGCGGTCTCAAGATGGACTCGGGACTAGTCAAGGTAAGGGGGAAGGTCTTGACAGCATCGGATTGCTGGTAGATGTCGTGTAGTCTTCCAGACGCACGTGCGAGATCGGTCGTGGTAACACTCCAGCTTCTCGATTGCCACTTCTGGTCTTCAAAAGTGGCTTTGGTCCGCGATAAATGCCCGGAACCTTCATCGCATCTATCGTAAGGCATGGGTGAGATTGCGTCAATGGTCTCGCGGACTACATTCGCGCCCTCTTCGCGGTCATCAGTAGTGCTGCCAATTAAACTCCCTGGAGACCCGAACATGAATGACCGGATCGAATATATGGTCGCCCGGAGCCATGATAGGACGGTCCTTCGCATGTCCTTAATGAGCACAACCCCAATCTCGACTTGAATCGTCGTTTGCGACATTCGTTCGTGATTTTGTACATTCATCGTGACTTTGTGTTCATCCTCCGGGGTTTTATTCGAACCGGGCTGGTGTTGATTGACACCATTGATCGAGACCTCCTCGGTAATGTGTTGAGATTGATCACTCGCGATTGTGGCACTTCCATCCGGGAGTTCTGCGATGCGCGTATCGTTGTTTGAATCGTTGCTGATCCGTGAAAAGAGCGATTTCACAACTGCTCCCAGGTGAGCCATGAATCTGAAACAGAAATGAAGGAACTGTCGAATGGAGCGAGGGTCGGTGGAAATCGAATCACCAGGATCGATGCCACCATAATCGATGTCGTCCGAATCGCGATCATAGGAGAGAATGCGGTGTGAGCTATGAGTGAAGTCAACTGGCACGAAGAAATGTGTGAGCAGGCTGTGCGTAGGTGGTCTATGATGTGCTGGTCGAATCGGCCCATGAATAGATCCAACGGGCCCTGCGACCCTTAAAGATTGTAAAGATCGCAGCGATCGAGCGTCGTTAAGAGCCGCTAGCCTTTCGAGCGGCGTCAGAGCTCCCTGCCTGCGATGCGCAGTCAACGGGTGTACGCCGTAATAATGGTGATAAGGGGCACCGAATGGCACTATTGCCAGACCCAGCAAGATACGCATGACTGGAGTCGAAAGTTGTTTGTCTTGCCAGTTTGTCCTTCATGGCTGGGTGCTTTGGTTTTGAAGAGCAACCCGAATTCATCTAGAAATGCCAGTTTCGGATTCGATGTTTCGAGGTGAGAAGGATCTGCAGAATGTCAGTAGACAAGACTTTGAAGTAAGCTGATCACGAATGAGGATTTCAAAGAATGTGTTCGTTCGTGCCGATTGATGAGCTTCATATATCCCTGTCATACTCGACATACATTCCGCGAGTATCCTCGACAGCGTATCAAACGCGGAATGCATGTTTGCAGCTATGTGAAACAATGCGAGCATGCGCACATGCGCCGATAGTGTACTTCATTCTTGATGCTTCGAATAAGTTTTCAAGCATCGCTGAACGTAATTCAGACTCCAGGATCTCAAGGTGATCGCAGACTGTCGAATTCGGTAACATTATCGTCAATTTATGCATTCCTGGCCCAGAGGGCCGTTCAATTGGCGCTTTGGTAATCAATGCTATTCGAAGCACAGAAGAGTTATCGATGGCTCGACTCGGTTCCGGGATGCAGGGATATATCCTTCTATGTGCGAGGAATCGCTCAACTGGTAAACGTCAATCCTGCTGGCTCAGAATGCATGCTTCGTTGTCGCTGTTGGAACGTATCAAGTACATTTGTACCCATGTCGTGAGCGTGTTCCACAACTACACTGCACGACCACGTCAGTGAACAACACGACAGGGTGATCCTTGTACGTGCATGAGGTTCTGACAACAAACGAACAGTTATATAAGTACTGCCTGGATCGCTTGCTACATATTGCCCAGTGAAAGCATATGCCCTGTCACCTGCATTTTTCAGATGAGGAAATTGCAGGTCGATCGTGAAACAGCTACAAAGGTACGACTTGCACAGCAAATGGCGTCGGCATTGCATGCGAGTAATTGGGATAGAAAGATGAGCAAACTGTCGTTTGTTTATCATCAGCACGATCCCGCCTGTTTAAAGCGTTGCAAAGCTTGGTCTCTGGCGCAGAAAGTCAGATATCGACGTTGAAAGCAAGGACCAGTCCAGCACTCCAAATCCATGAGTTCCTCTCAGCAGTCAGGTGCAGCCTTGTGGTCACCACCTGGGCAGAGTCAGGCCTCTTTCTGGCTTGAACAAATGAAGGCACACCAATCAGCCAGCAGCTTAACGACTCACGCCCAGTCTGCACAGGTTGAAGCCACAGCTCAAGCGTCCGGCAAGAAGCGATATGCTCTCTCTGTCATAGTCTCGAACATCGCATACCCACCCACGGACCGCTCGCACTGGGCACTCGGACTGCATGAAATCGGTCAGAGCTCCGGCTTCTTCCTGCACGCCGTGATATCTCTTCATGAAAACAAGTATCGCTGGACGGTGGACGGCGGCGACCTTCCGGACATCTTCTACGGCGCCGAAGGCCACTTTAAGATCGCCGAAATTGATCCGCGTCATGTTGCCAGCGTGAAAATGCTCATGCAGAAGATGTTGCCTCCACAACAGGAGGGCGCACAATGTCAGGATTATGTCATCGCGACGGCCTACAAGCTGGAGGAAGTCGGCATCTTGCCAAAGAACACTTTCAATCGGTTGTTGAGTCTGCGGCTGCAGAGTGTGAATGGAATGCGAGCTGCGGCAGGTCCTCGATGGACGAATGTTACTTGGCGAGGCCCGGCCTGATCAGATATGATGTTTCGGCAAGGCAGGTCTTGGATATCATCGTTACAGGCATTGGACTGCGAGACCCCGTTGAAGTGGCTCATCGGGTACAACCCCGATGAGCATCTCCGGGACTTGGCAAGTTGTCGTAGACGTTGTCGGTATTCAAGGTTGAAAGATCATCGAAATGAGATAGGACGTATATTGGATGAGATTAGTTAATGAATCTTCAGCTTCGTTGAGGTGATCTGCATATCGCGTCAGTTGAGTTCTGTGTCTATACTTTAAAGGTGTTGTATTTTCACGCTCTGTCGCTGGTTCACTCCCTTTCCACAGACGTCAACTTGGACTTGAAAGGAGTCAGCCCTAGCGAACGCATAATCATGCTGATGGAGATGTCCAATCTTACATGACCAGAGAGGACGTGGAACAAACATCTGCCGGCACTTGAGAGATTGAACCATAGCTGACCTCCTGTCGAAGTCAACGCCAAAAGGTATTGATAATGACCTTGCGAAATGCAATAAAATGACACCAATGAAATACAAACAAGCCCTAGCTCTTCTTACGACTCTTGCCGGTTTCATGCAAATACCTGTAATAACAACTGCTGCGTCCGAGACACCTGCAAATTCAATGTCGATGAGGATTGTCGTCACAACAACAACCTTAAGCCTTTCCTCCTTTCTTCCCTCCCCGACCACCTCGCGCGGCCTTCAGAGCCTGCTGCCGTGCTAGACGCTCCATCTGCGCCTTCTTCTCCGCATCGATAAGATCCTTCTCTTGCTTTTCCGACTCCTTTCTCGCTGCAGCTTCCTCGCGTTGTTGACGAACCAACTTCAGTCGCTCCATGTCCGCACGAGCCTCATCCGTCTTGCCCTCCATATGCATCTTTTGGTATCTCAGCTTAGCCTGCTCTGCTTGGAAAGCTTCTCGTTCGCGTCGCGATAATTGTGAAAGATCTTCAGGCTTCTTTGGCTTCTTAGCAGCATCGTCCGCGGACGGAGGTTCGGCGACTTTGGCAGCTTGCTTCCGCGCGGCACTGCTGTGGTTGGGGTTGGCGGGCATATCGTCGTCTTCATCCTCGTCGTCGTCACTGTTTGAAGGGAGATCGCCAGGCGCAGGCGCTCCCTTCTTCTTTAGGATGGCAGCTTCTTTCTTCGCTTTCGCAGCGGCGCGCCGTTCTTCACGGGTCATCTCCGGCTTCTCGCCATCCTCTTCTGAGGAATCTTCATCAGAGTCCTCCTCCTCTTCGTCCTCATCGGAATCTTCAGCTACGGGCTCTGCCCACATGGAACGTTCAGCACCATCGGCGTCGAGTGGTCGAAGATTTTTGCTAAACTGTCTTCCGCCTGAGATTTGAATTAGATCCTGAGAATTGATTGAGTGTCCTTGATTTTCACTCACCTCCTCGCTTCGCCTTTGAGTATTTGCCCGCGCGACCTCTGGTACTGCTCGACATGTTGCGTGTATTTGACTCTTGTTGCGTTTGATTGTGTATGTCGCCTTAAGATATTGAATCAGTCTTTCGATCGGGTATTCTATCTTCTCTGACTTGGGTGATAATGGTTGAAGGTAAAAATGTATTAAAAATGGCCAAGATCGTTGGTAATTGAAGACCCCTCGTTCGCCGGGGCGCAGCCTGTGACGCATCCGCGGGCGCAACATTCCTACATATTGCACACATCGTCACAGGGAATTGGCGACCCCTCTATTGGTCGTCAGCCAAACAATTCATTCCTTCCTCAGGCTCGCACTGGAAATCTTGGCGCTATCCTCCGTCGCGCGGAGAAAACAACCGGGCGGGCGGCACATCCCGCCTGCTGCTCGACCTCATTGAATTCACGGCGCGCGCAAACTTCTGCTTTCTCTTTCCTTTCTCTTTTCCTCATGAAAACGCGCCCTTCCTATTCACTCTGCCGTCCGAGTCGCTCCCACGGAACGATAGAGGGGAAATGGAAGTGCAGAGGAACGCCTCCATTTGGAATACTCGTCTGCTTACCCCTGCCCTTTCGTGATATGTGGAAGGAAAGGAAATATTTTTCGACGATACAAATTATTTGGTTTCATCGCATAAACCTGGTCATTGCACCCGCCTGTCATGCTGATGCGTATCGGATTCTCGCTCTCGTTGAGAACTTCGGTGACTGACGTTCGAACGAGGCACAAAGCGACTCCTTCTGAAACACGATGCATGGTGGCACAAGCTTTTACTTTTACCTTGCTGTGGTGGCGCTGATCGGGCCTGTTCGTGTCTTTCACATGAAGAATATTCTCACATCGATACTACTATTTCACTTGTTGCTCGAGAACGAGTCGTACGACAATCTTCAAATCAAAGCTCTACCCTGGTCACAATAGCTAGCATAAATATGGTCACACGATGCAAGAATACATGAAGTTACTTCCGATACTTTTCTGTCACTCTCCCTGCTGCAAACTCTTCCGCAATCACTTCCATCGATAGCAAAGAGCAAGTCCCAGACCTCCATTTTGTTCCTTTCTCAGAAAGCCGTCACGACGACGAAAGATTCACAGCCATGGTTGCTATGAACGACGCCCTTTTGGCATGCCTCTTGAACGAGAAGTACGTTGACTTCTCGATTATCTGCCGTGACAAGACAATTCGTGCCCATCGTGTTGTACTTGCCGCTCAATCAGAATGTTTTGCAAAGGTAAGTCGATCTCACAAATGGTGCGAAAATGCCCTCACGATTGACACTGATTGGCGAAGAACCACGGGCCCGAGATCGATATGTCAGATTATGACTCTGACGCGATCTTGGCGATGATCCGCTGGCTTTACGTCCGCCAATATCCCAAATGCCGTGGCATCTCTCCTGCTTTGCTCAATGCTCGTGTCCACAAGCTTGCCAAGTCGTTCAAAATTGATGATCTCGCGGATCATGCAGTCTTTGAGTTCCGGGTGGCGCTCGAGCAGCTTTTCGACGAGATCGGTGACTTTCCGGGCGAATTGTGTAGCATCGTCGACGAGGTGTATTCAACTACCGAGCAAGAATGCCCATTGCGCCTGACTTTGTCAGGTGTGCTCGCGGAGAAGCATCGCTGGCTTTTCCGCGAGAATAGCCCCAATTTTGCAGATCTTCGCAATGCGATTATCAACAAGCATCCAAGCCTTGGTCTTGACATCCTCGGCAGCATGGCTAGAAACGCGCCCAAGAGTCAGCAGGATACTTTCTACAATGATTGGCTTTCCACTCCATTTTCGAGGCCTGATCTTGCACATCGTCCTGGGCATGTTGCTAGAAGAGCTTCCATCGAATCGGCTGACAGTGAGATCGCTGTCTACAAGGATCGCCAGACGTCAGGGTCGTTGTTCGACCCCAACAAGAGCGATTCTAAGGATTCGTGGCTGCAGACGAAGAACGCAGGCGGCAAGATAACCGACAATGATGGTGTAATCCGTGCTGAGCAAGAAAGTTCGCGCGACAAGACCCGCCAGGAATCCTGGGTCGACTGCGGCTCATGGCAGTCAAAGTATAACCCGCCCAGCTGGTAGGCATGTTGTTGACCTGCGCACTCGGTGGCTCACCACCTTTCTCGAACTTTATTTCGGTTTGTTGCGGAAACTTTCGTCGCATCAGCATGTCTTCGAAATTCATGTTCTTCTACGCTGCCGGGTCCTCATCCCAACACCAGCTTTTTACTTTGCTTGCTAGGATCATTTGGCAGATTTTACAGCGCTTGCATACGAATGTCCCTTGGAAGTGAAGGACAGGAAGAACGTATAGGGAAGATGACAGGAAACAGGAATCCAGAAATCAAATAGTCCAAAAATGCAATAGCTTTTTATTCCCCTCGAATGTACAGTAGAGACTAAGGAGCCTGACCAGCAGTACCCGTCGTGCTCGAATGTGCCGTTGCATCCGGCCGGCGGAAGAAATGCGCTTCGGTGTTGAGGACCCAGTCATCCAAAGACCAGTTTTCCGGGTCATCGAAGAGAAGGTAGAAATATTTCAGCGTCTCGCCGATCCCTGCATGTTCTGTCAGTGACGAGTTCCACCGCGAGCAATAAAAAGGATATTAAATACTCACAGAAACTCTCCATAGAATCCCCCTTCTCCAACGTATCATACCCAATCGTAGAATGCGGGCCCCGGTTCTGGTCCCGCGCTCCCGGCTGGACGGTGACATCGTGAATGGCCGCATGCGCAATATCCGTACGGGTGGCTTTGTCGATGGCCTGGAACATTTTCCAACCGACGTCACGCCACTGCTGTTCGCCAGTGATGCGGTACATGTAAAAGACGGACTCGATAGCTTCAGGCCGGAGGATGTATGCTCGGCTGGTAAGACGTGTCATTCCTGCAGGGAGACCTGTCGACTCGATCATGAGCTTGAGATATTTCTTGCGGTCGATGCCCGTGCTGGTGGGTTCTGCGCCGGATGAGGTGCTTGTGGCAATCGCAGCGCCCGCTGGAGGACCGGCAATGTAAGGTGCAGCGGCGGTGGTGGTGGGAGCGGCATCATCAATTCGCTGAGCAGGTCTCTTCTCTGTGAGGTCAACATCGTCGACAATCTGACGCTTGTGAAGGCCCGGCGCGTCAAGTCCCTGCCCGGGCGGCACGATTGGAGCTTCGGCGGGAGAGCCAGCAGCTTTCACGGCACCTTTTTGATTCGCAGACAAGGCAGGTTTGACGTTGCCATTCGCGTCGAGGGGAAGAGCAGCGCCTTCAAGGCCAGGGTTTGATGGTCCGGCTTTAGACCCAGCAGAGCCTGCTCCGTTTTGGCTGCCAGAGGATTTAGATTTTCCGGTTGCAGGTGTCGAATCCTTCTTGGATCCCGCGGGAGCATCTTTTTGGTCGAAGCCAGAGCCGAATGGAGTCTCAGCAGCTTCTACTTCTTGATCGAGTGATGCGAGCAATTTGTCCACATCTGGCAGCGGCAATGCTTCTTCCGCTGCGGGGGTCGCCGGCAGATTGATACCGAACTGCGGAGCCAAAAGGGCGTGGTATGCCTCCACGTCCCATTGGCAATTCTTGGGGTCCTTGCACATCGCAGCCTCAAACGTCTCGGGCATGATGCCAGATTTCGTGCTATTGTATGCCCAGACACAGCCCTCTGTGAGACGACGGCCAATATCAACGTGGTCAGGACGATCGAAGAGACGACCGCCCATGGCGAACATGCCGCCAGCGAAACATGTAAGATGCTCGCCTTTCGGGATGAGCTCCTCTACGTACGACTCCGAGGTGGCATTCCAATCCACCCTGATCTCTCCCGAGATCAAAATGTCGTGGTTTCCAGGCGTCATGGGTCGGAACAGAAGCTTCTCGGCAGCAGCATCAGCACTCTTCAGGTACATGTTCTTGTATTGCGAGCTCAGTCCGCCAAGGAGGAGGTACTCTTTGGAAAGATACTCGAAAGTGCTGTCACTTGCACCACCGAGCGTGAAGTGCTCCGATGCTTGCTTGCTGACAGATCCAAGACCCTTGGGCCGGCAGACTTCTGTTCCGCTGATGATGTTCTCGTCAAGCCAAAGGGCGGGTCTCTTGCCATCGAGACTAGACATCATACTTTTAGAAGATGCCATGCTTTTTCCATATTGCTGCGGCAAGTCGGGCACCTTCTTGTCGGACTTCGCTTGCACGGGCAGGTCTGGCAGCTTTTTGTCAGATTTGAAAGCCGCGTCCTTACGGAAGTCGTCCACGGCCGAGTCTGGAGCTTGTTTTGCGACAGTATCCAAGAAGTCTCCGAGCCTATCAGCTTCCAAACCTTCAGCCTCATCTTTTGAAGCTCTCTTCTCATGCTTCACTGGGTCGCTGGTGATGAAAATTTCGTTTTGTGAGCCTTGCTTTACTGACAGATCCTTGTATTTGCCGGACTCGGGCATTTGCGCAGGCTTTTCGCACCCACTTGCATCTATATGCGTGGGCCATAGTCCAGGAATGCGCGTCTTGCCTTGCCATGCCTCTAGAGCGTCAGTGATACGAGCAACAGCGTCATAGAACTTAGGTTCTTTCGTGAGCTGAGCAAGACGAGTCATTTCCAGTGTAAGAGTACCAATCTCAGCCATGATCATATCAGATGGCGCACGGTGTGGCTGTGACGCGAACGCCGGCTTCCAGAAGTAGTAGGTCAATGGCATGCGATTAGGAGTGTCGAAGGCACCGTAGAGGACTTCCGCCAGCTCGACTGCCTTGTCGAGTAGAACTTTGTGCTTCCGCCCCGAGACGTCGTAGGCACCGAGGAGACCACCGAGATAACGAATCGTCACTTCAAAGAGCGGGATGTCATTTCGCTGCGAAGTCTGAAAATTGATCGAGGCAACTTTCTTGACCGCTTCCTCGAAGTCCTCGTGTAGGCCCATGATCCAGAGTGTGTCCATAGAATCGATCATCGTCGCTCCCCAGCCATTGAATGTCGTTCTGTTTGAACCCGAAAGTGGTGTCACTTCATCGGCGCCCCATGCATGCTTTCGATAGCCGCCCCATGCATGCTTGGTGGCTTCCTTGACCGCGTTCAATCGTGTTGTATCAACGCTGCCCTTGCCACCATGCTGAATTCTGGCAATTGGCTTCGGACTTCCAGCGGGTAAGGCGATTGTTGTGCTGATGGGGAAATGCTCTTCTTGCCGTTTCCACGTCACCTGTGCCTCTTCCTCATCATCCTTAATCTCTGGTTTCTTGGGCTTCTTGGTCTTCTGGCTGTCTGCTTTTGGCTTCTTGTCAGTAGCAGGAGTCGAATCCTCTACAGTGTAAGTTCGCCCATCGTCTGGTTTCCCCTTATAGGCAACACCAAGCGCATCTCGTCCATTCTCCGGCAATTGCCCTGCACTATACTTTAGCATAGTCTCCAACTCATGCTGTTCCAAGCCATCATCCTCCTGCGCGTCATCGCCCGAAGTTGGTGGTTTAGTCGCAGCCGGTAGCGCAGCGGGTTTAGTTGACGTTGTTGATGTCGTAAGTGAGGTCGTGGAAGATGTTGTCACCACTGGCTGTGGGATTCCCAATGGCTTCGGCTTGGGATTAGCGACGTTTCCCTCCTGTGGTCTCTTTGCAGCCGCCTCTTCATCCTGCTGCTGTTTTTCCTGCTTCTCCTGTTGCTTCCTGACTTGATCTTCCACGTGACCAGACTTCGGCGGATCACCAATGCGTTGAGGCCTCAACACTGATCCTCCATAGCCTCCGACCGTGTGCGTCAGAACACTGGCGTATTGGTCCACGCGAGCAGCATTACGCTCGTATAAAAGGAATGTTGTGACGATGCATACAACGATCGCGATGAAGCGCACGCGGCGCACACGGCCAGGCATTGTTATGATGGCGCGAAGAGTGATGTGGGATGTCCAGCTAATTGCTGCTGCTGCTGGTGTTGTTGTTCGCGCGCCGCAAGTCGCTACTGAAGGCAGCTGTGCCGCAGCTCCGGGGCGATTTTATGTGAAGAAAGAGAACGATGGAAGGTCAAGCTGCAGTGCAAATGTGTGCATGGTACTGCACGTTGAGTGGCACAGTGCCAAGTTGGGCGAGCGAGATAAGTCCGATTGTGTACGGATGGAAAATGCCACGAGTCCGTGATGGCCCACTTTTGCGCTTCGTGTGTATTTCCCCTTTGATGAACGACTGATGATGCTTTACAGGGTCGCAAGGTAAATGGCTCTACTTGTATTTGTATACCTACGTAGGGACCATATAGTCCCGAGGCACACAGGCCTCACCGGTTCACCTTATTCTTGGTGTTCTCCGAGTGGTAGAATTCGGACAACGCTCGAATCGTACTTCTGTCTTCCCTCGTTCCTTCTGATAACAATCCTGGGGTCCAATGACCAGTGTTGTGCAACACGCCCTTGGTCTTCCTGGAGTCGCGTGGCAGCGTTGTTCCCGGCCCAGGCGTATGACCCCTGCAGTTGCTAACCCGTGTCGAGAATAGTGGCAAGAGTCAATTGTGGGGAAAGGTAGGATCGAAGCCTCGGAAACGTTACAGGCAGGGTAAAGCCAAAAGCCACTGATGAGAAACTCCCACAACTGGAAGACGTTGAGATGGGCACGACGATTGAAAAAGCTCAGTCTCGTGGTCACTAGGTGGTCTCATCGTGCTCTCTTGAGCTGAATGTTCTTTCAAACGTAAACTTAATATAGATATTCGCAACACCTCTTCTACTTCGGCTCGGCCAAAATGCAATTAACAAGTGGTCGTGGATTGTGCAGGGACAATTCTACTTCCATACCATCACCTGTCGCTCTATACATTGCTCGCTACACCAGGTTTCATCCCGTTTGTCCTTGCGCCGCTCAAGGGACCGAGTTTGGCCCTTGATGCTTGATTATACCGCCCAGCCGTCGACCAAAAATCAGAATCGCAGCGAGAATGGACGTCAGGGGCAGAGCCGTCGCCCAGACGACCCAGAACAAAGGTTGCCCAGAAAACAAATCACCACCCGTGGAAAGTATGCTTGTGACTAGGGTTGTTGGAAAGACACTGCTTGCAAGCACTAACAACGCCAATCCCAGCCGACTGTCCAGAACGCTTTCGAATGACGCGTGCAGGCTTGCAAGTTCGTTGGCTATTCGGATGAGATCAGCTGCACGTGCGACATAAGGCTACAGTCGCGCATGCAATTGGCTAAGGTCCTTCTGGGCGACACGAGTGGCTTTCGGCGGAATATGTCCGTCTGATTGGCCAGATGGCGTTGCCGCTGTTAAAAGGCAAACGCCAAGTCGTCCCAGATTCAGCACCATGTTTCTCTCGAAGTAGTTCATTTGCTGCCTGAAAGAGTGCATGCTTTGCGTCATATTTGCGAGCTCGTCGAGCTCGTTGCGCCATTGTATATTCGAAGCAGACACTGCGACTCGGGAATGAAACGCGTCCGAGGAATGCTTGCTTTGCGCTATGGACGCTTGAACGAAATCAAGATGTTGGGCCTTATATACGGCGAGACTCTCCGGAAGGTAGTGCGCAGATTTGACGGAGTCCGCGCGGGCAGCAGCAATTAATTTTGGGTCAGCTACTTGCGCCCAATTCAAGCCCATTTCATCCAGAAGTGAGCTTTGATTGCGTTTCTCGGTGATCAACTTGGTTCTGCTGGCCTCGGCGAAGCTCGTGGTGTGATTGCTGAGAGTTTGTAGCCCTCCATGGTACGGGATGCTGGTGTCAGTAACTTCCCGGGTCGACCTAGACGGGCCTCAGGGCTGTGCTGCCCACGACCGGTTCTCACTGGACCAAACTCTTCGGTCATGCAATATCGCGCACGATGGCACTTTTTCCCCTGCGCGACTTGATCGATGGGCAGAATCAAATGACAGAACAACCAGAATGACAGCTGGGGCACGTATCAGTACAGTCTCGGTCAGCTCTGGCGCTCATAGTAGACAGGTAGAATTGCTCACCATCCCGTCCGCTTCCGCTAGCTCGTTGATCAGACCGAGAGCTTGCACATAGACGAGTATATGAGTGCTGCCACTTGCTACTGTGAAAGCGGGATTCTATCTGTTCTCAGCGCTTGATTGGCCGACTATTGGCAGCAAAAGGCATCTGACTGGTGCTCAACTTGATTGATTCGAGATCTCTCAGTGAGCGTCACTTGTAATATCTGAGTGTGAAAGCAGAAGACTTTTCAACCATTGAAGGTATCAAAAGCGCTTGTGTTCTCTCTGAACCTATCTTGCGTCGAGTCAATTGCAGACTCTCCAACAATGCACGTGATACAGACCAACATAATTGTAAATATTCGCTTGCTCGGCGATCACCAGAGGATCTAATCCTAGTCTACCACCAAGGATCTCTATCCATTCAGTCGTCAAGTCTTCTAGCATCCAGAGTCGACACTGCGCATTTTCGGACGCCGCCTCTGAATGGTCTAGATACGTCGCAAGGTCTTGTGAGGTGTCGAATTAGGTTCCCTCCACTTGCGACTCATGGAACATCAATATAGCGCGGCGTCCCGGCGGCCGGTGATGTCGCGATTAGTAGGCTTCTCGAACCAAATTCCGCACCGTGGGATTTGAACGAATGAAAGTCTCGAGAGCAGGTTACGCGGATCTCGGCAATCGGATTTCTTCATGCCATGACATCGCTGTAGCTTCGTTTTCGTTTCGGTACATCATTCCTGATATTCAGATGTCGTAGTGATCACATCGTTCATGCTTGACACTAGCTGGGTTGAATAACGACACGGGCGAGAGACGCGACACCGTGCTTTCGTGTGTTGATCGTTGTCTCTGATAGGTGCTCAAGGTATCAAATTTCGGAAGCATGCAATTCAAAGGTTTCACTATAAGCATTCAATGTACACTGTACATATGAACGCCTTGTTGTTTCGTGCTGAGTTGAATTCGGATGGATTGCAAAGCCTTTTCGACCAGTGAGGTCGCCCAAAGCGGTACGTACTCAGGTAATCGCTCCGAACTAGTGGCTGCAAGCACATTGCCAGAGCATTGCGAGCGGAAATCCTTTCACGCCACGTTGGGCCAATGCGAGTGATACCATCCCAGCACGATGCATGTGGATAGATGCATGTGCAACGAGATCAGTGGGCCACTGCGATGATGCAGCGCCGTCGAACGAGTACAGACATGGGCCAGGATTTTTGGGAGAGGACAGCGGACGCCTCGCAATCGAGCGCGATACCGGAAAGCTGGAGGCATGCGTGACAAGTTCTGTGCACATTGACTCGATCATGTTGCTAGCAGATCTTGCAATGACACTGGAAGTCCAACGTACGATCTCGGCGTCTACGTCATTATTCGGGCCTGTTTCATCGAGTTTCTCCTCGGCTCAATACACGTGGGCAATTCATGGTTATCGTGAGAATCGAGGCCTCGGAATATCGCCGGAGAATACAGCTGCCTGATCGGTGTCCACGGGCATGCTCAAGCCCACTGGGTGCGGCGCGGCACGCAGCGGTAGCTCCCTGCAGCCGCGGCTTTGTCCAGCAAATTTCCCTCACGGTATATGTCACCTGGACAGTTGGGACAATGTCAATCTCTCTGCCTGAGACAATGCCCCTCACTTGCACATCGTGCAGGGGAAGCACAACATGAGCCCAAGTGTCAATCGGCAGGGCACATCTTTGGTGACTATGAAGCCAACGTGTGCAGATGATATCGAAAGCGTGTGAAAGCCTTCTTCTGTCCGCGGAATTGTGTGGCTGTCCACAAGTAATTTGACCCTCTTCTTGCAGGGGCCCAGTCAAGCCGAGGTGCTGATATGCCAACCCTTGGATCCCGAGTGTGTTATGGGTCATGCTCCTTAGCAGTCCTGCTAACAACCACGGAATGGCCATTGTTCCCTGGTCGTCGCTCGAGCTATGCCAGCGCCGTTTCACATCGCCCACGTAGACATTTGATTGCAGGCCAGAGCGGGGTCACCACTTTGACACAGCCTCCTCTTCCCCTCTCTCACCAGAGCTTCATAGTATGTTTTATAGGGGCAAACCAGGAAGAGAGGGCGAAGATCAAGTACGCTGCTATTGACAGGGCCCACTCGGAAGACCCAAGATTGTTAGCACCAATCGCTCGTCGTTTTACTTATTTACCTGCGCCTTTCTCTTCCCTGGACATCGTCTGCTTCTTCTTTTCCCTCATCCACATTCTCATACCAAATTTTCGCCAATCCACCTCCCACTACCACCAAGATGCGTCTTCCTAACGTTGCTGGCATGTTGGCTGCGGCCAAGTCTGCTGTTGTCTCCCGTGAAGCCCAGACCACCCAGGCCAACCTCGAGACCATCGTCAAGGCTGTCGAGAAGCTCAACACCACCGTCACTGGCTACAAGGGTGGTGTCCTCGCTGCTGTCGGCATCTCCTCCGACGAGGCCACTCTCGGCCAGGACATCAAGAACTCCACTGCCGATGCCAAGAAGAGCGAGATTGTCACCGACGAGGAGGCCAAGATCCTGATTGCCTACATCGAGAACTCTCTTGTTCCTTCCATCGAGAAGTGCATGGCTTCCCTCAAGGCCAAGAAGGTCGAGCTTGCCGCTGCCGGCCTCGGTGACACCGTTCTCGGTGACCTCAAGGACCTCCGCGCTAGCTCCAACGCCCTCGGCGAGGCTCTCGTCGAGAAGGCCCCTGCCACCCAACACGAGGCTGCCCGTGCTGCCAACGCCAAGGTCGATGCTCACTTCGACGACGCCATCAAGTTCTTCGGCACTGCATAAATTTGAAAGCAGATCGGATACACGGCTTACGAAGACTCATTGCTCACCACTGTTTCGGAAGGAAATACTCTTGTGTTTTGGAACGACCTTTTTGATCCAAAAGGCCCCAACACTCTCGAAGATCCGGTCGGACAATAAAAAGATTCCCCCGCTACATCGCTTTGTTTTGTGATGAGGCACATTGTTGGCTATGGTGCGATCTTTTCGCCGCTGCCAATCATACTAGACGCTCTCTTTTGATTTAGATGAGCTCTATTTACGATTTCGACGACGAGAGTGACTATACAGCCATGTCGAAATGTTGACGCTTTTTAATGAACAAAGTCAATGCAATTTCAGACCTTGGTCACACTTCCAGATTCAGATGTGCGTGAACTGCTTGAAATGCTGTGCGCGAAATTATTACCACCCGACGTATCCATGATGATGTCGCCCGCAAACTTGAGCCACAGCGCTCACTTCGCACAGCATTGGACTAGATCTCCTCAGTCTCAATCGCTAAAGATAACACACTCGCTTACGCGCTTCGAGTTGAATTCGTAAGATTACGGTTTTCTGTGGAGAAGTCGGTGACCTCCCAGCACACGTTTCACGCGATGTGGCTGTTGCAACAACAAATACCCCATGCGGGGTCAGATCAACACAAAGCGGCCATGCGGGAGTCTGTTCATTTGACGCCCGTGAAGAGGGGTACATCACGTGTGCAATATGAAGCGTCAGCCAAATCTCCGCGAGGACTAATCCTTATTTAGAATTTCGCCGCTAACCCTAAAGTCGTGACCCAGCTATCGATAAGAGCCAACCTTTGCATTGGAAAGAACATTTCCCGACATCACAAGGTATCGTCATTCACAAGCGATCTATTTCCACGTCGGACGCGCGATCCGCAATTCTCCACCTACACGAAAAGCCACGTCGTACGATAGACTGACTGGCGAGGTCATGCCAAAATGACCACATCCACTACCGATTCTGCATATTTGAACTTTCCGACTCTCCTCGACCCTGCGTTCTCGCCGAGTGCTTATGCGAACGACCTTGTCCTTGCGACAAATAACCCATCGGATACCACAATCGACCTAAGCACTCCACTGAGCCGCGTACTGTTCGATGCGCAGGAAGTCGACACGCATATTGACACACTCACGACACAGTACGCGGGTCCCATAATCGATATCACACAATCCAAAGCCGATGCCAGCGCAGCTGTTCTTGAGACCGTCGAAGCTCAGGTCGCTGGGCTGAAGGAGAGCTATGAGCGATTACAGCGGGAAGTAGTCGACCGATGGGAGTCTGCCGAGCAGGTTCGACTAGTTGCTGAGCGACTCGTAGAGGCTTTGAGATTGGGTCGGAAAGTTCTCCGATGTTTACAGCTTGCGCGGCAGCTGGAGTCATCTGTTGCAGAGGGACGCATGGTCGGCGCAGCAGAGACGATTTTGGATGTCCGAGAAGTTTTCACGCAGGATCCCCACATTCAGCTTGACCGTGTCAAAGTAGTAGCATCGGTGCGAGCGGATGTACTAGTACCTATGGAACGTGCTGTTGTACAACGCGCACAAGGTGTCGTCAAAGAATTCAGCATGTCAGGGCTCCTCGCTGCTACTGCCGCTGGACAATCAAGTGCCTCGTCTACTAACCCAGCACTCACATCTACCTACGCTCGTACGGAAGAGACGAAATCGCGGGCAAGTCAGGCAATTCATACGCTGTATCTCCTCTCGCCTGTGCCCAAAGGGAGCAAATCCACCGTTTCAGAGGCGAACGAAGGCCGCTCTTTCGAGCCCACGCTGTTACTTGCAGCCTTAACTTCATATCTGCAAATTAGCCTCTCATCTTCCACAGCCAGCCTGGCTCGCGCACTCGCTAACCTCCCGGGTCTTGACCGCACACTCCTCGAAATCTCAGCGCGCTGTCAAAATCTTGTTGCCCTTGAGACTCTACTCGCCAGCCTGCAGCCTCCAATTCACCCATCACTCCCCTCACCTGCCAGATCCTTGGACGAAGACGATGGTGATGACTCCCTCACACCTGCAAACCTTCTTGCGCCACTACTCCGCCATCTCGATACTGCTTCATTACCCTCATACTTCTGGCGTAGTCTCGCATCGGCCATGCCGCCTCGGGTCAATGAGGTTCTGAACAAGGGAGGCTCAACAGCGCGGACGCTTCGAGCTTCGCGTGACCGGTTGAGGGAAATGCTGAGGGAATGTGTAGAACGAGGGAGTCGGTTACCGGGCACTAGTGAGGGGAGGAGAACAGTCGGTGAAGGTGCTGGTGGTACGGCGGTGGCCAATTGGGAGAGGGAAGCGGCTGTCATGGTTGGTAGTGTAGTGGGATCCCTAGGTAGATGAGACAACTGGCCGGCGCGTTAGACACTCAAAATCGAAACTTTGTTGAGCATCTCGCCTTGGACGATGCTTGAGCTTGCCTCGACTTTTGGAAACCACGGCGACTCCAGGCAATCCACGATGTCACGGTGAATGTATTGTCGCTGTATCAACAGATCGTTGCTGAAATTCTCTTCCTACCGAAGCTTCGACCATGTAAATGACGCAGGTGGACACCTGTGAGAAGGTATCTAGACGAGCACTTCGTTTTGTATCATCATTTCTTTTATTACCCCAAGAACAACCCTAATTAATCGGACTGATCTCCGCCGCCTTTGATTGAGCGGACCAAGATTCATTGGCCGATGACGCAGACCTTGTGAAGGCAAATGTACCACCCCGGGGTTCTGACGATCTTTGTGTTGCTTGATCCTTCATAAGTCCAAACGGTATTATCGAGAAGATTTTACAGATCTCGACGCGCAAGTACCATCAAGGCAGGCATGTCGTTTCACAGAGGGCGGCCCTGTCTGCAGCTGTGGAATCCGGACGTGCATTAGTTGACTCAAAATGAGGCTGAGCGACATTTCCAACTTCGTGTCGTAGTCCGTCGCGTCTACCTACCTCGTCCATAAGCATCATTTGTTCTACTGGCGCAATTGAACGCTCAGATCGTGTGTCATGCCTTCATCACGACAGACCGGCAAACATGCGTCTCTTGAATGTACAGACGCTCACTTTCACCATCTTCCCCAAAGATAGCCGCCCCGAATATGCAATCGCATCGCATCGATGGCTCGACGGTACAGAGGCAATGTATGAGGACATTGTCGGCAAGAGAATGGATCTAGAAGGATACAAGAAGGTCGCGGGATTTGCAGAATACGTCAAGATCAATATCTCGCATCTCAAATGGTTGTGGATCGATACATGCTGCATAAAGCAGGATAGTGATAGAGAGCTATCGGAAGCCATCAACTCCATGTTTCGCTGGTATCGTGAAGCTGAAGTCTGTCTGGCGTATCTTGCAGACGTTACTGTGGCAGATGATCTGTCGAGCTTTCGGCAAAGTGTTTGGTTCCGGCGAGCATGGACTCTGCAAGAGCTTATCGCACCGGAGCTGGTCGTGTTTCTAGCACGAGATTGGCGACTAGTCGGACATAAGGGACTCCCTGGCGATCTCAAAACAATCTCCATCGAATCTGGTCCCCTTCTCAATCACGTTGTTGCCGCCGTCACAAAAATTCCTGAAGATGTTCTCGAGAACTATGCCAGAAGCCTCGATTTCAGTCTCGAGGAGAAGCTGGAATGGACAGATGGCAGGCAGGCGACGAGAGGAGAAGATCTCTCATATTGTCTCCTCGGGATCCTGGACGTTAGTATGAACATCCGCTATGGAGATGGTGAAGACAGGACTCGCAGCAGATTGTTCAAAAAGATGACCAAAAGCAAAGAGCTCGACAAATTCGCTGTGATGAGACATCGTGTTCCTTTCGTTGTCAAAGACATCCCCAGTGTTGAATTCTACGTGCCGCGCGAACCAGAGACCGACAAACTAAGCTCATTCTTCTTGCCAGAGAACACAAGCAATGTCAGACGGACATTCATTGTGCATGGTGTCAGTGGAGTCGGTAAAACCCAACTCTGTGCTAACTTTGCACGACAATATCACAACCGCTTCAGCGCAGTGTTTTGGCTCGATGGTTCGTCCAAGGACGCACTGGTTCGATCAATCGCTCGGGTTGTGCCACGAATTCCAGGATACAAAGAAGATCGCTCGATCGAGTTCTCAGAAGCACAAACCCACGTGGTGCAACCAACCGTCGAGACTGCCACAGCACAAGCAAAATTGACCAAACCACGTTTGAGGTTCTCCGAGTGGCTGTCAATTCCTAGCAACGATAGATGGTTGCTGATAATTGATGATGTTGATCGCGAGTGGTCCGCTGGAACCGAAGATAGTCAGGCATATGATCATCGTGAATTCTTCCATTTCAATGCCTTTGTGCCCAGGATCAACCATGGCAACGTATTGATCACAACTTGTTTAGATGAGCTTAGTGGAGCGACTGATTCAATGCATTTGGCACCGGTTGAAAACGAACTCACCGGTCAAATGATTGCACTGCGTGCTCGACGGAACGTACAACGTAAGCGGTCGAAATGATTCAGGATGGGACTTTTGTTGACTGAGCCACAATTCAGATGTCGAATCGTTATTCCCGTATCTCGACGGCCTACCTTTATCGATCTCGTTAGCCGGTGCATATCTGCGCGATCCCAAAAACACAGTAGAGGGCATCATCTCCCAGACAGAAGCATTCTTGGCTGATCACGAGTCAACTTGTGATGATAACTTCACTAAAGCGGGCGCTGTCCCCACATCTGACTACGCCCAAAGAACTGCGCGGAGCAAGCCATTTGCAATCTGGAAGATGACGTACGATCACTTAGCATGGAGAGAGCCTGTCGCTGCGAGACTCGTCGACGTACTGTCTTTGTATGGACACAGCAACATCAGACCGGAATTGCTTTTAATGCACAGAAAAGTGCAACAAGAAAGTAGCAGCCACGCAACGGACGCAGACACCACTGCCGATGCCAACGGTAGCATCAATGGCTTGCGCGATTTCCTCGGCTCAGCTACCAAACGCTCCATCCAAGACAAGATCGATGTGTTGAAAGATTGCGCTTTGCTGAACGAAGGTACGCGAAGCGGATCAGCTTCAATGCACAGAATGATACGCACCTGGACCTCTGAGAATATCAGGCTTGCCATCAATAAGAAACAGCTGTTTCCGCTTGCAATATCGCTTGTTGCAGCCATGGCCGAGTCTTTTGGACACGAGTTCAATCCTCATGGCCATGATGATTCGTCAGTAGCTCATGCAAAAGCGATTGGCGCCTTCGTAAAATCGTTGGACTATGACGAGAGCCTTGGAATCGATTGTATGGCTATTGCCGGTTATCTCGAGCAATGGGAGTATTCAAAGGAAGTAGAGAATCTCTATGCGTATGCCCAACGAGCGTTTGAGAAGACTGCGGATCGCCGCTGGTATCGCGCGACTTATAAGCTTGGTATCATATACCACAACAGGGGCTTGATTAACAGAGCAGGGCATGAAATGGAAAGAGTGCTGGAACAAGCCAAAGCGACAGCAATCTCCGGCGACGACGAATACGTATCGATGTCGAGCGCTTTGTGTGGCTGTATATGGGCTGAGCAAGCGGAATACGCCAAGGCAATGTCATATCTGCAGCGAGCGCGGCGAGGATTCGAGTCAAGTGACGGTCTGTCTAGCTTGAGAGCTCGTCAAATAACTCAAAAGCTTGGTCTACTGGCTCTGAGAATGGGTCGCTTGGATGTGGCTGTAGACATGCTTTCACACGTACGACAGGGACCTACGTTGACGAGCAGTTCAACTGCATCGCTTCGCCTACAACAACTATCCGCAGCGCCCGGGCTTATCGAGGCATACTTGAGACTTGGTTCAGTGCACGAGGCCGAAGCCACAGCACTGAGTGTATGTAAAGATGCAGAGAAGATATTGGGTCCTACGCATCCGTCGACATATGCAAGATATTACACTCTCGCCATTGTCTACGCTCATCAGCACAAATTCGAGCTGGCCAAACAGGAGTACGACAAGGCTATCGACGGGCGATCTATGATAATCCAAAGGGATCGTAAAGACATCTATGATGCATTCATTCGACTAGAATACGTAACCATCGATCGAAATCAGAAGGCCCAGCCAGCACCACAACCAATATACGAATCATTCTGCAGGCAATATCCTGTAGACCATCCTGGTCCGATGATAGCCCTCACCAGTCTCGCGCACTCATGCCATCGCCAGGGAAGGCTGCAAGAAGCCGAGCAGCTGTGCCGCCGCGCGCTTAAAACTCAGATCAGATACCTTGATACCAGCCACGAAATCGTGCCTGTGACGACCTTTGCTCTCGGAATGATCCTTGAAGATCTAGGAAAAACAGATGAAGCGATAAACACCCTGATAGACGCGATTCAAGGCCTTGAGAGAGCTGGGAGATCCCAACGTGATATGTTGCTTATGGCGTATCGCGCCCTGATCAGCGCTTGCGAGAAGAACGGTTCTAGGGACAGCCCTCTATTCTCGTGCTTGTATAGCACAACGCTGTATCATCAAGCGTTCGAGAGATCATTATCCGAGCAGCATTCGGTTATCGCGTGGTTGGACATACTCCGCGTGCCCAACCCACGAAGGCCCAGCCAGGCGATCGCCGAGAATGGTCCGGGAGCTTGCCCGGAACAAGTAGAAACTCCTCAGAAGGAGAAACCGCTAGAGAGAGTCAGCCGTCTCAACCGTCTATGGGAAGAGATCTTTGCTGCGGAATGATGGCCACCCTGCATGAGTGCTGCATGAGACTATCACGATTTTGATGGTTTCAGGTACAA
Source organism: Dissoconium aciculare CBS 342.82 (assembly GCF_010015565.1). Classification (NCBI taxonomy): domain Eukaryota; kingdom Fungi; phylum Ascomycota; class Dothideomycetes; order Mycosphaerellales; family Dissoconiaceae; genus Dissoconium; species Dissoconium aciculare. The sequence goes on from NW_022984953.1 coordinate 330,419, forward strand.
ACACTGCACTCATTGCTGCGACGTTGGTACTGCCTTGGACTCCTCGCTGACTTTAACGAGATCGCACCCGGACGTTCTGCCTAGTACGACGATAGTAAAGACGTCACAACCTCCAAATTATGTGACCTCTGGCACATGAAGACGGATTCGAGTCGAAAATGACAAGCGGATCACGTAAACACAGACAGCGTCCGCCTGGCAGCGCTGCAGATAGGTATGCCATAGCATCACAGGAAACAGAGACCCGCGAGCTCCGCAAATTCCGAATAAGTCTGCAATTGGTATATACGGAACACGCTGAATACCACCACGGCAGGAAAGCCGATTGGGGTACGACTACTCATGGCCATGCTGCATCGAACGACTTCTGCAAAAATCACCGAGATTCTTCGTGTACTTGGTTTGAACTGTACGTCGCCGTCGATTCTCAAGGCCATATTCGTACAGGCGACCTCCAGGATCCGTACCGCTTGGCACTGAATATCCTGCGAATAGCGCTAAGAGCAAAAAGCTGCACTCATAGCAGTGCCCTACGTCAATACGAGTGACAATTTTGGCCATCCTTGCAGGCGGCAAGCGAGTTGACGTTGTGCCATCGCTGCGTCGAGGGGAGGCGAGCGACACGGCTGCAGTGCCGCTTCGCGGCCTTTGGTAAAACTCTTTGCGCCAGAATTGTCCGCATTTGCCTCGCGCGGACACGGTCGGATCCGTCATTTCCCCGATTTCCGCTGCGCTGGCCGTTTTTCCTGAGACAGTCACCAGCAGTAACTCTGCCGTCAAGAACATGACTCTTAATGAAGAGAACAAGCATCGAAAAGCAGCCCGAATCGATAATGCCGGATTTGTGACGCCTGTGTCGAGTTAATAGTCGTTGCTCTTGCATAGAGTCTCAAGGGACGTCTGATTTGTGTTAGTAAAGGCGCTCAAATGAATATGAGGCCAATGTTCATACCTGGAATGTCAAGAAAATCAACGCCTCTCAGTACATCTCCGCTTTGCGAAGTCCGCCTTGATGCAGGAGGCGACAAAAGACGGATATCTAATCCCCATCGCTCTGGATTAATCCCACACGTCTCCTCCAGAAATTCAAGCGTGTCCTCCTCGGTCATTCCCTCGAGCCGTCCACGCTCAAGCTGCGCAAGAACAGGGCGTGGCAGCAGGCTTGACTGGTCGCCATCACCGCATGTGGCGAGAGCTGCAATGAAGGTCCGGATGCGTTCGTCTGTGTCTGCCAATGGCAGGCGGAGGGACAATGCGTGAAGATGGTTGTGCAGGATGTTATCGTTGCTACGAGCTTTTACGCGCTCCAGATCGATCGTTGGGAACAGGCGATCGATGGTGGTTGAGAGAATACTGGACCATTTTGGTATAAGGTTACCATCGTCATCTTCATCGGGACTCTCCTCGGCGGTACGGAGCATGGCCTCAATTCCGGCTGCGGAGTGCGATTCATCTTCTTCTTGGCCTGCGAGTTCTGTGCGCCTGACGTCGTCTTCGCAGACAACCCAGGCAAATGCCTCGTCGATGCAGTCTGTACCACTTGCACCAAACACGAGATATTGTTCGAGGCAGCTTTGTAGCGCGAACTCGTTGAACAGCTTCATCCATTGAGCAGTCACTGGTGAATCTTCGGGCAGGAAGCCATGGCAAGCCGCGGACACCTGCATGAATAGAGGAAGCATGTCCAGGAGGGTCAAAGTCGTGCTTGGGTCGCTGTAAGCTGTCTCATCGTCTTCTGTGCTTTCATCATCGGAATTATCGTTTTGTCGTTGGCCCTCTCTGTTTGTTGCGCTGCTCAGTGCCATCGGATTACACGCTTGTAGGACCTTTTGTCTGCCTTCCTCCAACGCGCGTCGCGATAATGGTAGGCACCTCTCATAAGATGCTACCGCCCGGCCATTTGTCGGCAAACGCTCAGCGCTGCCGATCCATCGTCGAGCACGCGTAGTATTCTCATCACGCAGTTTGTTCAGAGCTGCACGCGAAGGTTTCGCAGCACAGCGCTCGCCACTTTGACCTCTGCCTGGACGATATCTTTGCGTAAATAGCACTGTAAATTTGAGTAGGAGCAAGCGGAAGCGTAGTTTGGGATCATGTGTCGTAAGGTCATGTGTTGGATGGCGCTCGGCGAATAACGTGAGTAAATCATTCACAAGATGTAGAGCTTCATCAGCAGCTTGGAATGCTGCATCGCGCTGTAGTGGAGAGAGCGGTGTTCGGCAATGCAGCGCAGCTTGGATGCAACGATCGGCGAGATAATCTAGCATTAAGAGATCAACTTCTAGATTGGTTTGCGCGTCGGCGCATCTTGTCGGGAGCGATGCCCGTGTCGTGCTTAACCGAGCCCGTTTTCGTTGAGTTGAGGTATCCATGGCCAACGTCGAGTTCTGGTCTGTTTCCGAGGACAGCCATCGCTCTGTTGACATTGTCGATGGTTCCATGGCTATCGGCATTGTCGTCGGAAGCTGCTACTTGTAGTGGTATCGAGGCAGTGCACAACGGGAAAGATCGATGGGTGGATCGCGACGCGACTGAGGGCGTCGCGCAGACTGATGCTGTTATATGTCACTTTCCAAGGTTGAGTTTGATTGATTCTTTCAATTTGTCCGTCTTCATCGACGGAACGCGTTCATTTTGATGATGGCATTAATTACAGGGGTGATCATCGAAGGCTCGATGCGACGGGTATGCAGGATCATTTGGCAATACTTAAGAAACGGCGACGATGTTGTCAAATTGGATGCAGGGCGTGCAGCAGCGCAGGGGCAGGTGCAGTAGCGACTGTCGGTATTTGCACCACTTGCATGAACGCCTGCACCGCTAAAAGAGAGACATCGACGAGGCGAAGCCCATTTACTCTGACCATCACAAGATGGCGTCGATGGCGATGATGGTGGACAATATCCGGATGTGATGTCGTAGCTTCCGGATTAGACGAGCGCTTCCAGAGTGGGGTTTGATCATCACTAGGCTTCCAGGATTCATCCACAATTTCTCGTTTCGGTAAAGTATCGTGGACAACTCCGTAAATCTGCAGGTTTTTTCCTCTGGTCCTTCCTAAACAAGCGGCCTGCGATGAGAATGGCGATGTCTAATATTTGATACTACGACCGAACAGGCATGCATCGTGATAACAAATGTCGCCCCCCCATGCCAACATCGATTGTTTCCCCGCCCGTGGGCTTTTCGTCACGCAGCAGCCACGGAGTCAATCGAACACCACGACAAAAACAACTCATGAACCCAGAGTCGAACCCCGTCGCTAATCCTATGAGAATCACGCTTATCACAGCCATACTTTGGTGTGATAGATAAGATGACCATTGCATGTGAAGCCAAGTTGCAAAAATGTGCAAAAACCATGCACTGGAGACAGGATTTGAACCTGCGCACCCTAAGGTAATAGATATCGTATGCATGAGCATTCAAGTCTATCGCGTTAACCACTCCGCCACTCCAGTTTTAGAATGCGGTAAGCGAAAAACTTGTATATATTCCTCAACCAAATTCGCAATCATGTGTCACCTCCGACTTTGCTAAACACTATTGTCTCATGGTAATATCTATGATGATGCGCCTTTCCATACCTATGCTTTTAAGCCGTAGACATCATTCTTCGCCGACGACCCGTTCGATCCTCTAATCTTCACCGGACCTGACGACCTTTCCTAAAAGACCGCCCCACCAATGATGAACACTCTCTCCTCTTCTCGCCTGATCCATTGCACAATCCGATTCGCGCCTTGCGCAAGAGATGTGCGAGATGCTTGAGGTCCCGCGATACAATAAAGCTCAAACAATGGCGTCTCCCATGCCAAAGCCGTTGCATCCTCTGTGACGCAATGCTGTACACGCAAGTGTGCTGTTCGCGAATGTATACTTTCGTGGAGATGATGATATACGGTCATCAGGCGGCGACGAGTGACCAAAGAGGGAAAGGTCGGTGCAAACGAAGGCATGACAAACTGTACATTTCCACGTGATTTGTAGAGGAAGTGGCGAATCACTGTGCCTGGAATTATCTCGGAACAGCTGGCTTGTCCGCGCTGGATAGCGGTTCGGATGTGGGTCATGCTGGAATTTGATTCGAGTTGAGACACGAGGTCGTCACGCATTTTGCGCATCTCGAAGAAAGCTTCTTTGTTGGCACTTATCAAGACGATGGCCAGTTCGTCGTTGTGGTGGATGTCTGACGACGATGAAGTCGTCGGGCGCTCATTTGTTGTTGATGTCGTAGGAGTGGACGGCTTCTCGGAGGCGTTGAAAAAGCTGACGTACATGTACAAGAAACCAGTGTTGTTGAAACCAGGCAAGCAAAGCGGAATCCAATTCTCGCCGCCACCTGCTTTGATATTGCCAGCCTCAAACAGCATATTGAAGATTAATTGCAGATCGCCTGGATGCAGAGAGTGCTTCTTTGGACGCACCACACTGACTAGACGTCCAGCAGCCACAATCAGGCCATACAGCAAGTTGGGTGCTCTGACCTTCAGCAATGTCTCATTTATGACCTTGCGATGCGTTTTTCGCAGCCGCAGACATTCCAAGGCTGATAACAAAGTCGATGGTGAACCGCGTGTAAAGCCATCGGCAAGTCCGTCTAATAGTACATCTGTGCCTTGCAATGGTCGGCGAAGGTCTGTCGACGGCCGGTTGGAAAACATTTGCTCCATTGCCGGCAGGGTGAGAGTAGACAGTATCTGCATATATAGTGACTCCAGCTGAGTGCGTAGTTGCGCATCACTCTCGCCGAGTCGACTGACGGCAAGGAGGTTCAGAGGTCCTTTTGGAAGCATCACGAAGCGGGTTCCGCCGGCCGTGAAGCCCTTGAGCGAGTCTTCTGCGCTCTGGTAGAACGATACGAGAGTCTGAGCAACTCCAACATAATGGCTGATGAGTTTGTCATCTCCGTGACGGCTGTATATCGGCTTACCCGAGGCCGATAGGATGATGAAGTGTTTGAGTTTCGCTTTCCATTTGGCTAATACTTCACCATCTGATAGGTTGGCCAACGCCTCAGGTTTGATGGAATCGAATTCATTCTCGATTCGTTCATTCAGCGCCTCTATGGCTGGTGAGACGAATTCAAAAGGATCCTCGGTCTCAATATGAGCATCAAGAGCCTTCCAGAGCGAGCTTGCGTCCTCATCTGCTAAATCACCAAGGACAGATCGTCCATCAGCTCGAACATCTAATGTAGGAGCAAAGCTCTTCAAGCTTGCTGAGTCGTCCGCGTCGCTGTTGCTATTCATAAAGCGTCCCAGATGGGTGAAGCTCGGCTTCCGGGAAACATTTCTACTTGCCGGCACAGAGTGTAGGCTGTCAGTGTCGGCATTAGCTTGCGTGTGAACATCGGCCAAAAACAAGGCTGTAGTTGGTGTGGCGCGCGAGGATACCCGCAGAGAACCTGCTTTGGATACTGTTGGTCGAGGTGGAAGCGGCGGCGCGAGAAGCTCTGTCGACTGTACGAGTATGTCTGGATTTGGGTTGAGATCGTTGTTCTTTGGGCCCGCGGCATCTGCGACACTAATGTTTGCATCTTCCGGAATTTGATCGAGATCTGACACGCTCGAGTCGACAGCACGACTGCGTGACCCCACGCGTCGTGAAGCAGAGCCGTCAGCCTCCGACATCGCTAGAAGCAGGCTCAATACGCATGATTGTCAGAGAAGACAATCATCGGGTGCGTCTGTCACGAAGCATGGCTGGGCTTGCTGGATGACCCGTTCATGATGAAAGGCATGAGGTCGAATGGAAACCCTAAAGGTGCCAGGGCCATTGGAGAGTAGCTGCGAATTATCGGTCACGGTTGCGAAGTCCTCGGCAGCTTCAATAACTCGGGTGGCTGCTAAAGTACAGTATGATCTTTCGACCATTATGCGCAGTGTTACATAACGATACAATAATTGAATCGCAATTGAAATGTGTAGCTCCTCGAATACTGAAGTGAACTAAAGCCGGCGACTATGGCGCTTGAAGTTGCTTCAGGTCGTCGTTCGGCATCGCCAACGAGTTCAGGTGCGCCATTCTAGCGAAATGACACCGAGGACACATACGAGATCGCAGCTTCTGACCCTGAGCAGGCCGATCAACTCCCATCGCACGCACATCACGTCGGAATGTGAGTTACCTACCCTCGGTATCCAGCTTTCGACCAGACTTGCATCTGACCAATCTCGATATTTTCAGGCGGTGGATGACGAGCGTGTGTATCATCCCGATTCGCCAAAACTTGTGCTAATCCACATGTAGATGTCTTGAGATCCGACAAGACCTTGCGTCGCTATGGCGCAACTATCGAGCGTGTTCTGGCATCGTGGGAGGTGTCGCCTGAAGAATGGGCGGACTACATTGCGTTTCTAGCCCGCTTGTTGAAGGTCTGTGGCTCCTCAAGATTGGATAGCACATATCATCTGATGATTGATGTAGGCGATACAAACACACCCGAAAGGCTCGCCGTTCTTACCGCACAGTAATGCAATTGCGACACGTTTGGCGCAATGCTTGAATCCGACTCTGCCTTCTGGAGTGCATCAGAAGGCTCTGGAAGTCTACAACTACATCTTTGACTCCTTTGGTGTAAGCTCTGCGTCGCGAATACATGCGCATTCATACTCTGACCACGTTCTTTAGGACCACTTCATTGCGAGCCATCTCCACGAATATCTACCGGGTCTTGCGGGAGTCTTATCTTTCGCGTCATTATCAGTGCGACCAGGTCTGTACTATCTCTTAGAGGAACATGTTATCACACTGGATGCATCCGATCTGAGGCCCGCATTGAAATCATTGGTGCTCAGTTTGCTTCCCGCACTCGAGGAAGAATCTGGCGAAGACTTCGAACGGGCCTTCGCCATTCTCCAGACCTTGGAAGCCTCATTCGATGGGAAGCTCGATGGCGATACATCTAAGCATCCTGATGGGTACTTCTGGCAATGCTTATTTCTCGCGGTGATTACAAGTCCATCAAGACGGCAGGGTGCATTGAATTATCTTTCAAGACGACTGCCAAGGTTGAGCAACAACCCTACAGGTGAGCTCGACGAAAAGCTTGCAAAGATTATTCTCCCTGAACCGGGACTTCTCATACGCTCCTTCATTTGTGGTCTGTCCGACACCCAAATTCTCATACAGCGAGGATTTCTTGATTTGCTGGTGGCAAGATTACCCTTGGATTCTCCCGTACTCCAAAAGCGAGTGAGCAGTGAAGACCTCGACAAGTTGGTCTCTGCTGCTTTGCAAATATTGCTTCGTCGTGACATGGGTCTGAATCGACGGCTTTGGAGCTGGTTCCTAGGTCCTGATAACAAAGACGCAGCCGAGGAGAGTCAGACTTCGTCGCCCACGAAACCGCGGAAAGACGTCGTAGAGGTAAATTTTAATTCACAGATCGAATATTACGCCGCATATGGCCAAGCAAGCCTGCAACGTTGTGTGCTTGGCCTTTTCAACAACGGACATCACAAAGTAAGCGAGCGAGCACGACCTTTCCGCATATGCCTTTCGCTCATGGATCGTTGGGAAATTGGTGGACAGCTCGTACCGCATGTTTTCATGCCGAGCATGAAGAACTTGCGCGACTATAGTCTGAAAGCTTCGCCTGAAGCGACTGCGGAGGTCGTTCGGAGTGCAAGCCTCTTCTTCGACGGAATCGAGGCAAATCTAATATGGGGCAGTCTAATTGCTTTGCTACACGAGAGCTTCGAGCAAGGTAGCACTGGGCTTCTGGAAGATGTGGAGTTTGTGCGATGGATAGCGCAGACTTTCAACATCAAGGACGAAGAAATGGTCAGCGTGCATATTCCCCGAATGCTTAATTACATCCTTAGTCGGGTTGATGTCGATGCATACGCGCTCGATATCAATGTCACACTGTGCATGTTTGCTGCGCATTTACTGGATCTGATACAAGTTCAATCTACGACATTATCGACCAAAGGCGGGACTGACTCACTCTTGACATCGAAAGGCTCATATCTCAGTGCTGTCGAGGTTCGATCTTCTGCTTTACGCTACTACTCTGAGCTAAATCAGCCGCACGACGATAAACTACATGCCTTTGACGAGGTCATCAGACAAATCATAGCTCAATGCGATGACATTGCGGCCACAAACTTGACCAGCCTTCAGCCAGAAATTTTCTCGCTTGCCTTGTCAATGCTGATATCAGTATCAAACAGAGTCAGCGACTTCTCCATAGAACACCTGCAACGCACGCTTCCAGCCCTTCTGAAGACTTTCGATCATACAACAGGACCTATACCTGGTGCACTACCATTCGCCATTGCAAGCTCGTCGGTGTTGTTGCTTTCCACCTTGCGATCTTCGGAACAAACCGCATCCAGCTCCACTGCACTGGCCCTGACTAACGTCGGAGCGACACTCGTCAATCATCTTTGGTATTATCTTTCACCAGCTCATGCTAAACATCATGTTGAAGCAGTGAGATCGATGTGGCTCCTCGAGGGCACCATAACCGCTGACTCCATGGTCGCCTCCCTCTCTGCATTGATCCGTGAACAAACTCAAGATGTGTTGCTGCAAGCGGGTGAGCAGACGGAGGCAATTCGAAGGTTCGCTGTGCTATGGAATCATACTATGGTGAACGCGAGCATCAAATCGGGCAGCGTGCGCCGGAAAAGCTCCACGGCAAGCACGACCGGACACCAGAAAGGCAACCAAAACGAGATTCTTTGGCAGCCACTGATGCTTGTTCTGGATCTGCTATCAGATACATCTAAGCCTGTTTTTGAATGCGTTCAAACATGGCTCCAAGGTCTGCCTTCACTGGATCAAGTCTTTCAGTACCTTTTGGACAGACTTTACGGAACACTACCAAGTGATAATATTGCTCGACCCGCAAACGAACGCCAGAGAACCCGTCAGCTCGCGAGTGAGGCTCGAGAATTAGACTACCTTCTTGGACACATCCATAATCTCTTGCTGCACGCTGATCAATGGACCTGGCAATGCTTGAGCATGACCATTGTCCCAGTCAGATCCCCAAGCGAGCCTGAGGATGGCTTCTCTGTTCTCGCAAAGTTCTGCTCTCGACTACTCTTTTCGCGCAACCATTGGTCGGATTCTTTGAATCATCAATTGATCTGCATTTTGAGCTGCCTCCTCTCCAGCCCGCTCGCAAGTTCATTGAAGAAGTTACAGCTCGAACTCACGTTCATAAACTGTGTGTCTATCTGCATCACCGAAGATGCTCCAGCGCTCCAAGGAGAACTACTGCGCCTCCTGACCTTGGCCTTGAAGCTAAGAAACTCCAAAACTCCGAACAGCTCTGCTACCAAGCCACGTCTGAGAGGATCAATAAGTTCCAAAACCCCAATAGTTCTAAGTACCCCTTCGGGATCTGCCACGCCAGGGCAGTCGACGCCTTCTGGTCCTCCGTCAGAGCTGCTGCAATGCCTGTTGTCTGGGTTCTCAGCAAAAGCCAGCCGATATCATTTAGATCAATGGATTGCTTTCCTGGGAAGCATACTGCCTTTGCTTACGGATGTGATCTTTACATACCTCATTCCGCTGGTCGAATGTTTCTGCCTGCAGCTTTCAAACGCCTACGATGAACTAGTGTCGCTCTCCCGCAAAACGAGTCCCACGGGAATTGTTGCTCCTGACACAGCTATAATAAACCTCCTAGAGGGCTTGGAAATGATTCTCGATCGAGCTTATGAGAGTCTTGTTCAGGAAAATGCACAGGATGTGGTACAGAAGCCCATCGATGGCAGTGTCGGCTTCTTGAGCAATGTCACCTCGGGGGTCTTCAAACTCGATGGACCCACGAACAAGACCGCGAAAGCCAACAATCGCTTGACGGTCATTCTCGCCCTCCACGACGCCATCAGAGTAATTTTGAAGATGTGGATCTGGGCTAGCAAGTCTAGCGATCATAGAGAGAATGATCCTCTAAGTGCATCAACAACGGCGTACAATGCGTTGAAGGTTCGGAACAAGACGCGACACTTACTGGAACAAATCTACACCGTGGAGCCGCTGGAAAGCCTCGAAGTGATTGCAACTCATTGGTGCCGATCTCCTTCAGACTCGATGGCCGCTTCGACCATCGATCTGCTACATGTCATGCAAGTATCGCAACCCAAAGCGGTAGTGCCGACGATTCTCGACGCACTATACAGCAGAACTAATCCAGCTAGCCTCACACCAGCGCGTTTATCAAGCCAGACAGTAAAGCTGAGCGCTTCTGAAGTTGCCATTTTCCTTTCAGCTTATCTGCGCTCGACTGAGGATGACGCGACTGACGAGATCTGGACAGACTGCATATCCTTCCTCCGGGATGTCCTTGCCAATCCACTGCCATACCGACAGGCGCTTCCGCATCTGTTGTCGATTTTGCTTCTTCTGGCCGAAAAGCTCGACAATACCAATTACGGTGAGCAGAGGAAGATGCGACGCGACCTGGGCGATATCTTCCAGCGACTATTGACTGCGACATTCACCGCCCTACCCTCTGGATACGTTACAGAACCGTCCGACCAGGATGGTGTGGCCGCTGCTCATCCACCTTCGAGGCTTGTCGCCGTTCAGCGCACCATGACTCTGATTTCGGTCCTTGATCGTATCACAGCGCAGCTAGAACTGATCCTTGAGACGCCTGAGCGGATGCTGCCAGCCGTCACCAGCATTTCCACCAGTCTTGTTATCCCAATCTTCAAGGCGAAATCATTCCCGAAGAACGTCAGCCCAGAACTATTGTCGCTACTGGTGCATATTGCGCGGAAAGCTCCAGCATCTAAGCCATGGAAGAAGGATATAGCGGACGTTTTTAACGATCCAAAAATACTTTCGGTACTCCCAGACGCTTTTATCGCTGACTGGTGCCCTCTGTTGCACCAGTGGTCTCTCTTCGACAAGGAACGAATGCCCGACCTGCTGGCGAAACTCCTGCCGCCCTCGACAGCCGGGCTCATGTTTGGAGTGGGCGCCAGCGCAGCCCGACTGGAAGCGGATCGCAAGACACAGCTCAACCTCCGCCGACTTTGCCTGCTCATCCTTGCATCGCCTCAAGATACGCATGTGACGCATCTCCCCGTCATTTTCTCCAAGATTGCCGAGCTCTTTGAAGCAAGTGCTTCTTCCTCTCCTTCAATTACCATCAAGACGGAGCTGTTCATGCTGTCTCGTGCTTTGGCTTTATCCTTCCGCAGCCTGCATCTTGCGCCACTGTGGCCCATTGTTAATGACAAGCTGCAAGCCGCGCTAAACTCCATGCTTCCTGGCAGCACAGGCAGCAATGACTTCAACAATCTGGCTTTATTGCAGAGTTGCAAGCTTCTAGATCTGCTCATTGCTCTATCGCTCGACGACTTTCAACTTCATGAATGGCTGTATATCACCGATACCACGGATGCTATTCATCAGCCAGCGGACTGGAGTCCGGTTGCGCTAGCCGACCATATTGCCGCCGCGCTGGACTCCAACAACTCAAGCGAAGAGACTAATACGTCAAACTTTGCCTCTTCTTCTGTGGCCGAAAACGAGACAAGCGCGAATCAAGCAAACGATTTTGAGAAGGATGACGGCAGTGGTGGCGGCAAAGCCCTCCTAAGCGACAATCTTGTTGTCGACAACGGCGACATCAAAGCTTGGGCCAAGGAAGATTTCATCAGTGCTGTTCTGCGACCATTTCTGAGTCAATTGAGTATACGTGCGTACGAGGACGTCTATGGTCTAGGAACGCCAGATACAGAGGCCATGCGACGTGGTTTGCTGGGCGATCTGCTAGATCTGAACACGATTGTTGAGTAAGACGAGAATTCGTACAGGTAAAAATAGAGGGATTGCGCTGCCACAAGACATTGCTGGCTTTATTCGAAAAACTGGAGTTCGGATTTCTGGGCTGGAGATGCTTGCTTGCAGGAGTCTTGCGGATTAAGAATTGTTCACTCACGATTTATTCACTTACAAAGCAAACTGTCTAGGCAGATCAAAAGCTTGTTCGACGCGTCATCTCAATGCAATAGGAGCTTAGTGTCGGTAAGATTATAGATGGTCCAGCAAGTGATGCACGATCAAACAGGTTTACTGGCATGTGGCTACAGTCTATTGCATTGACTGTCGCAGAACAAGCAGGTTGAAGTTGGTGAAATGTGCAAATCCTGGATTTGCATGTGAAGCCAACAACGCCTACTACAAGCTCTCGTGACTTCCGTAGTTACTTGCTTTCACTTGGCCTCTCACAATCTATAACGCAGAATCGAGCACGGATTCAAATCCTGATGTCCCATAACGATAATTCACCATTGACTATTCCTCTGATTACTTGACACATTCCAAGCAAACATCACTCACAATTCAGAAGCAGTATTCTTCCATCGACAAACAACCTCTTCATTTTTCGCACATCGTTAAATCCGGTCCGATTACGACCTCACGATCAATTTTACGCAGCACACCTGCGTAGCTTGTCATTGTTTCTCTCCAAAAGGATCGATCAACTCCCAATGACCATCGAATCACTCCCGAACTCACGTGAACTCATGATCATTCTGGGACCATATCGAACACCAAGCACATCCTGATCGAATACGTTGACAGATACTGTGACCAAAACTTCCGTTGGTTCCAACACAATCATCAATGAGAAGCATCTACCGCTCTGACGCGACACATTCGACCACCCCAATCTTTTCATTCACATTCTCACACAGCCGTCCCGCCATAACGATTCACCATGCCGGTCACGGCAAAGCAGATGGAATACCTGGCCAGAGCCTGGCAATGTTTCACCGAAGAGCCGAAGGTAATATTGACAGTAACTACTTGATAGCTCGTCCGCAAGCCGTCATCACCGCCAGCCCGAAATATCACTAACGATTGCCCTCTCTCCAGATTGACTGGGAGAAATTCCGCTCTCTCTCAAATCTCACCACAGTAGCTTCCGCCCGCGAAACGCTCCGTCAAGCGAAGAAGAAGCTCAAGGATGAGCATGGCGACAGTGCAATAACCCTGCCCATTTCTCCCGACGACAAACCTGTCACGCGAAAGACGACCTCGAGAGTGAAACCTACCGACAAGAGCTCCGGCACAGGTAATGAAGAGACCAGCGATATCGAACCCGCCGTCGCCGTCAACAAGAAACCTGCTCGAGGCCGAAAGCGATCTGCTACTGCGGCCGCAAAAGGCAGAGGCACCAGCAATGAAGCAGACGACGATGATCTCGGCCTCGAAGACGTCAATGAAGAGATCTCTGTCAAGCCTGCGAAGAAAGCAAGGAAGACTCCCGTCAAGGCTGGCAAAGCTGGCCCCAAACCTGCCTTCGTTAAGGGACGAGGAAACGGCAGAAAGAAGGCCGCTGAGAGAATCGATGAAGTGATGGATTCGAAGATCCACATCAAGGCTGAAGCGACCGAGAGTGGTCAGGAGGAGGATGAAGAAGAAGAAGAAGAAGATGCTGAAGACGAGGAAGGGAAATCACATTATGAGGATGCGATCGAACAGAATGAAACACACGGGAACGATTCTGAGGCCGAGGAGGACGACAGCGTTGCGCGCGAGGCCGAGCCAAGTTCGCCGATTGTCTATGAATTTGAGCCTTTGTGAAAAGCATTCGATGCAACTTAGGAAGCGAGGAGGAAATCTGGTAAGTTCTTGCGAATGAATGACATTGAGCTTTATCGTGACCGACTCATCGCTACCTGTTTCCCTTTGAGATCCTGTTTGAATTTCCGTCATAATGCGCAGTCGACGACTCTTTCTAAATTCCATTGAAATCCGTTCTCGAATCATTGACCTAAGACAATCCCACCATTCTGCGGAAGTGCAGAAGCCGAAGTCCACATGCGGTATGTTCCACAAATTCAGAAGCCACCGATCGGTTTTTCAAGGTGAAGGTCCCATTGCGAAGCTCATCCAACTCATGGGCAGTCCAATCCTCTATCCGACGTTGACATCCCAAGCCTCTACAATCTCGCCCTGGGTGGAACGGAGGAAAACGACAAATCCTCTTGCGATCTCGTTGGGACCGGAGCAAATCTCTCCCACTCCTCGCGCGGGAGCAGAAAGCGCGTATCGACCATTTTGGCGGCAGTGATTACCGCGTTGACCATACCTGCTCGGAAATCCCTCTCCTCGCGCGGCGGCTTGCTGCTCAGGATTCTGTTGATGAGGTTGTCCGCACGGCTCACAATGTGCGTGAGCTTTATCGTTCTGGCATCGCTGGGCTCAGTTGTGCTTGTGATGTGTTCCCTGTCCGACATGATGTCGATGAGGGTTTTGATTTCACGTTCTTCGCGTGATTTATTTTCCATCGTGGAAAGAGCTTGGGATTGCCGCTGAAGCTGGGTCGAGACCGTGTTGAGTAATTTCAGGATCGAATCTTGTGGCGTCGTGACCGATATATCGTCCCTATTCCTTCGCGCTTTCGCCGATCGCCTGAGTTGATGAAGATATCTGAGTTCGAAAGGCGAATGGCGAAATCTTTATACCCACTCGCGGTCATTTCGAACAACTGCATGGCTCCTGGAATGTCACACAGCGGTTGGTTTAAAAGGAATGTGATTCGAAGTGTCTCTAGACGCGGGCGCCTATTTGTGTATGTACACCATTTTGAAGAAATCCGATTCTTCCTTGATGATCTCTGCTTCGTGTGTGTGCCGATGGTGTCTAAATTTAAAATTCTTCTTACTGTCTGACGAAATGTACCTAGAGGCGCGAGCGTCTTTCCCGTGGTTTCACATAAGATTCAACGCAGTAGTATTTTCTGCTTTTGGTATGCGCCCATGGCATTTGAAAGATGAAATTATTATTTTCAAGTCGCACGTGGGGCGAACCATACCGGCGAGATGCAGCATCATTCATTCATACATTCATTCTTCCGTTCATTGGATAAGGAACATGTTTGTGCGACGGATGTGCGCCTTGCAGTCTCCCTTCGCGTCCTTGCTCACGATCCGGGAAACTTCGCGCACTTGTTGGCTCTTCACCAACAGCCAGGAACATAGCCCCAGAACTGGTCTCAATATTTCATAGAACCAACCGATTTAGGTAGATAGATGTGATCCAGAACACTCGGTAGCTGTTGATCTCGACATGATCTGCCGGGCCGATCTGGCGTAAATAATCGTTGTCCATTCGCGTGTGTTGATCATATCTTTCAGCGCTTTGCGTTTCACCAGGAAGGGCAGATCTTTCTGCCAAGTCTGACGCGGAAGCAGGAATCTTGTATCGACCACCCGGGAATCATTGATAATTTCGCGGGTCATTTTGGCTCGTCGATTCAAGTCCCAGGCGGCCGGCATAGCATCCTCAAGCGAATCGAGCAAGGCGGGTGCCTCGTCCTTGCACTTATCTAGCAATAGTTTCAAGTCATGACCTTTCCAGCAATGCGTTCTGAACAAACCCACGGGGTCTCCTGATTTCATAAGATCTTCAAGGACAAGGATTGTCAATCGATCGAAAAGCTTTTTCGGGGGGTTTCCAGGCTTCTTGGAGCATGAAGATTCTTTGGAGTATCGGGCCTTGTAATCGCACAGTAAAGCGTAGAGCGCTTGGTACTTCCACTGTTGCCGAACTGTGATGTAGCTGGGGAGATCTAGATCAAGTCTCTTCGCGTACCATTCGGTGTAAGATTTGAACTTCCCCGTAACTTCGTCTCTGTCTTCGGGCGGGGGCTTCGGCGGCCATTGTCCAGCCTCCAGCACATATGTGACCATTCTCCTCAGCACTCGCATGGTGTTGGCGTGATTATAAGCGTTGGATGGACTGGAGCCCGCACCGTTGAACTTCGATAGATCATCCAACGTAGCGCGGCAGTACTTGTCCAGGTCGGTTTCCTGGACGTTGGTAGACATAGTGCTTGTGTGGTGTGTTGGATAGTAACTTGTGCTGCTGCAGCCTCAACGAACAATCAATAGTCATTGGAAGCGACTCTCTGATCTTTCCAGTAAAGGTTTGACCAGAACCTTCAAGGGGCCAACAGCACATTCTTTATACCACGCGATACCCTCTCTATGGCGAGTCTCACCAGGTTTCTAGGAATGCCACAGAGGGAAGGGTCGAGTTGCAAGGAGATGTCCTCCCAGACGCGCGGGCCTCTATTCGTGTGCCCAAGACCAGGGAATCGTTCCTTGATCATTTCGTTTTGTGCCATAGCGTCTGGAATAAAAACGTTTCCTTGTCTCGCGAAACGAATGGGATAATCATAGGCGCAGGCGCGTAGACAAAGATCGGCCAGTGTTGGTTCCTTGATGGGTTTTCTGCTTCGTCTGTGCCATAGCGTCTTGAAGTCAAAAGAGTAAGAGTATCCATTTTGTTGTCACATGCGCGAAGGCGAACAAAGCTTGTTGGAATTGAGAACAGGCGCAGGGCCTATGTGTATGCTCATAGAATTTAACCCAATGACCGCGAATTAATAATTTCTGCTTTTCTGTGTGCCCGTGGTGTCTGACATATAGAGAAAATTCTCCGTCGCGCACGCAGGATGCGCGAAAAGTTCTCATTGAGGCGAGCGAGGAGAACAATATATACATACCTAGGTATGCATGTATATTTGCCTGTTGCGATTTGTGACCATCATTGGCTCGCTCGACGACGGGGAGTGCTCTCGATTGGACGAAACCTTCCACGCAAACAGGCGGACAGCAACAGCGGCGGATAAATCGTTGCCAGATCACTCATAGCTCTTTTCTCGTAGAATCAACGTCTCCGCGTCGCCTCACATCATCAACACGGCCGGCCGGGAGGAGGGTGGCTAGTATCAAAAGGAAAAAAGTGTCAATCTCATCTATATTTGGTCATATCATTAAAAAGGTGTTAAGAGGTACAAGAAAGAAAATCCTTCCCCATTTTTTTTCAATCTTCTCCCTCCTCAACTCATCGCCATCGGAACGGACTTTTCGTTGTCACAACAGCGAGCATCGTCGAGGGACTCTATTTCCATAGGCCCTCATTCCCTTCTGACAGTCTAAAAAAAGGCCCAGGCCAGCGATCCCCATTTCCGGAATGGAAACCAGGAGCGGAACCTAGATAGCCTTCACGGCGCCACCGCTGCGAGTACTACCCTCCCTCTTCGTCGGAGCAGTAGCGTTTGCTCCCGAGGCCGGCGCCGCCGAAGTTTTCCTCCTCTTCGAAGACGACGAAGCTCCGCTCTGAGGCCGTGAAGAAGGCGGAGCAGCGTCATCATCCGGAGCGGCTGGGCGGGCGAGGTGTGGTTGCTGTTCCTTCTGGGCGCGCTCCTTGGCTTTGCCCTTCGCGTGGCGCTCGCGGGCCATTTGCAGGGGGGTTTTGAAGACGCCGGTTTCTCCAACGGCGCCATTGGCGGTTGGCGTGCCTGCGACAGAGGAAGAGGGGGCGTGGGCGGGAGTTGCACGGGCGGAGTCGGTGGTGGTGGTCGTCTGCTGGTCGAGTTCAGAGAAACTTTGGAAACCGTCGTTGCTGGCTTTGATTTTCGAGTAGCGCACCCAGGCTGGACGGCGTCGCTGGTAGACGTCCATTTTCCAATTTTTCCAGACGGCACGACCGCAGGGCGAGGCGCGCAGGCTGGCCTCGTTCTCGGCGAGTTCTTCGGCGATGCGCTCGCGGATGAAGGCGAGGCCGTGCGTGCCGACCCAGATGCAGTCGACAACGTGGCTGGCGGCTTTGTCTAGGGCCATGGCGCCGATGGTGCCGTAGAAGGGCTGGATGAGTTTGCGGCGTTGGATGATGCTGGCGTTTGCGGTGGTGAGAGCTTGTTGGAGGGTACGTGTGACTATCGGGTCGTGCGCCATGCGGATCAGAAGTGGAGGGGGTGCCATGATGAGGCTGTCGATTATCAGAGCGGATAGACTTCCGGGAACGATGAGCATGGCCTGGGCGAGGAGGTTGAAGTGCATTTGGGCGCCTTGAACCGGTTGTGAGAAGGCAGCCGCAGCCGGGTCATGGACTGGGTTGGGAGTTTGCGCTGCAGGAATGACGCCAGTTGGGGTCTCTTTGGAGGTTGTGGTGACGGCTTTGGAAGGCTCATCGGGTATGGCAGATTGGCTTATCGATTGAGATGCATTCTCAGCATCGATGAACAGCATACGATAGACGTCGAAGTTTCCATCAGATCCTTGGAATGCTTCGTCTAATTGCACGGCGATTGCCTGCGTGTCGATCTTGCGAGCTGTGCAGCGTTCGATCAGCGTTCGGGTCAGTGCTGTCCATTTCCGCTCACACAACATCGGCACAAGCGGTGCGATGATTTCGTGAGCGTCCATGAGATCGTCATAACCGAGACGTTCTAGGATACGGCAGTCGATGTATGTTGCGATTTCGTTGCGGGCATATGCAGCGAGGCGCTCTTTGAACATAGTATGGTAGAGCTTTTTGAAAAGCTTGGCAGGCGCCCACCGGATGATTGCCTCCACGAGATGAACACCAACAGTGTCATAGACGAGACCGCTCAGGAACGCAGCGCTTTCACATTCGGCAGTGAATGGGTCGTCCGGTAGAAGGGTATGCATGATCGAGTTGACATCCTTGGCACGCGCTTTCCCATAGTGGGTCATCTCGATTCGAAGAAGGACTTGGAGAGTAGGTGAAGCGATAGGGTGGGTGGCAAGAGCACGAAGCTTAGGTGTGTCAAAACCGGCGATGCTTCCGCTGATGGTCTTTTCTAGTGCGGTAGAGAAACTTTCTGGAACAGATCGTGTCTTAGGTGCTTCCTCGGTGACTTCCGGGGCTTCATCCTTCAAGTTCAAGAATGATAGTGCCTCTGCGGGCTTATGACTCCGACCACGCTTGCCTTCCATCTTCTTTGAGACCGGCTCGCCAGCGAGAACCAATAGCAGCGTCCGTAAAGTATGCGAAGCATATCGGTCTGTCATCATGAAAGGAAGATTGCCATCTAGCTCAGCTAGGGTGTGGAGGAATAGGTTCTCCATGGAGACATAGACCTCGTCAGGATTTGACTCGTCGGGTTTGTTGGCAGGGGCATTTGGGTACAGCAGCTCTGCAGTGACGAAAGGTGCGGCATAGACAAAGAGCGATTCACAGCAATGCGATGCGAATCGATGTGTCATGAGGGCCATGAAACTGTGAGGTGGTGTCAGCTTTGCTCTTCAATATCATGTAAAGGTCCTTGTCGGCGTTGTGCCACCCGGAATATCTCCTAAGCGCTTGTCCCGGGAACCAATGTTTCTTCTGCTCTCGGTCCTTTCTCATCATCCAGCATACTCCCGCCTTCATATGCGCCATTTGGAATCCTCTGATGGACCGCTTTGTCCCATCTCCCAGTAGTAAAGCTCCCGGGTCAAAATTCAAATCAAAGAGCAACTAACCTTCCACTGAATTTCCCAAACAGTCCCTTCAGCTGCTTGGCCGTCGACATGCGAATCATTTTTTCCAATAGCCGCGAGCAAGATTGACTCTGCGCAATCTTGAGTTCCTTCCCATCCGCTTCACGATACACCTGTTCCAATAGTGTCTTTCTCTCCTCCGATGAGGCGAACGAATCCAGCTCGAACAATTCGTCCGCATGTTTGAAGTATTCCTGTTCTGATTCGTCGAGCATGCCAAAGAAAGCGGGTTCGCCGGTTCCAGGGCCGCCTTGCGCTTGGTGGGAGTACTCGTCGGCGCCGGTATAGGCGGAGGGGTACTCGTTGTCGTCATCATGGCTCGGTCGGCGACGTTTGGTGCTGGGCTCTGGTAGTTCGGGTTGTGCAGTTTGGTCATCGCCATTTTCGTGTTGTAGTTGGTGGTCGTCTCCTTCGGCGCCTTCGTCATCGTTGTGCTTTCTCTTCATGCGCCTCCCGCGCTTCTGGTTGGCCTTAGGCATACTGCTGGTGTGGCTGGTGCTGGAAATTTAATGGAGGATTGGATTTGTCGCACGATCACGACGATGCTATTTGTGTCGGTCTGACCGACGGAATAATGTGAGTGGTCCGTCCGATGCGATTCGGTAGCGTGCGACACTTGTGTGGGTCTGCAATGTGATCTTGAGGCGAGATTTTCGTGCTGTAAATTCTTTCACTCGACCCGGAGTTAAGCCACGGGTTTTGCGAAGCATACAACGGTCGGAATGATGGATGGGAGGAAAATGTGGAGTGGTCGAAATGGCAGCGAGTATGTTAGACACAACAACCGTGGCAAAGAGGTGAAGCAGAGATCCTCGAAATAGCAAGAGAGAGATAATTGTCGCGGTATGTAGTGAGCGAGTGTAGTTGTGATGTGGTTGTAGTTGGGAATAGACGAACAGGCGATCGACGAACGATTTTGCCAAGTGAAATCTTGCTAGGGACGATCGCGAGGGCAGAAAAGTTTGGGGCCTGGATTGTCACTGCGATCGGAGGCCGAAAATTGTCTAGGGAGCGGGAGGGATTTGGTGGTGACGTGCACGATCCAGTCCAATCAATCAATCAATCAATCAATCGATCGTCGGTTTCGGACAGACTGATCACTGAGATGATGACGCCGTGTGTTGGCCAAACTCTATCCCTCAAGCCTTGTCGCGCTGTTTGTTCATTTCTTTCCCTGCTCCGCGCCCGCGACTACAGTACTTTATTATACTTTCTCCAACAGAACACTGCAGGTGGACACAATGCCGTGGACACAGAATATAGCAAGCCTAGATGGATGGACCGCGGCGGAACAATTACGGTACTACAGGTGTTGTTGTTTATTACTTCTTCGAAATGCCCTTGTCGGGTATTGTTGGTCAGGGCCCGTGCTGTGGCATTCGGCATTGGCTTTTCGTCTTCGGTCTGGTGCCTTTCCATCTGGTCAGTTGGAAAGGTCTTCCGGCCATGTGGCTGCTCATCGCGATGGTAGTGATATAATGGACACCTGCATGCAGTGTGGACGTGTGGGAGCGGGCCGATGGACAGAGATTGGGAGGTGAAACACGCGCATAAACCGCCTGGCTCTTACCTAGGTGGGTAGGTAGGGACGGTGTGTATCCAACGAGCATGGACGATGACTTACAGGTACGAGAGCTTGCTGGGGGATGGCAACCGTTGGGTCGTGACGTCGCAGCCAGAAAAGCGGCGATGCGGTGTTGGTCACGCAGCATGCACACGCGAGTCAGAATGCGACGACTTCGAAGTGCCCAATGAATAATGCCACTCTATGTGAGAAGAACGAGCCAAGCGATGCGGATGAGCGATGGAAATCTTGGTCGATCTGCGTGCGATCAACGCTGTCTAGGCCAACGGTGGACTGCGTTGGGAGAAGGCGTGGCTCGTGAACAGAAATCCCTGCCTCATCTTGAAAAGCTGAAACAAGGGCGACAGAAATGTGAGCGACCGGAAAGGATGCCCAGGTGGTTCATGTAATAATGTACTGTGGGATTGTGGTAGCCAATGTTCATTAACCTTGGAATATAGTATGCTCCATCGAGTCGCTGTTTCGCAGCCCGTGATGATGGACTCGCGCGCAGACGTGGAGTGGAGCACATGCACGAATGTGCCTTGTCTTTGTCTGGGATCAAGCATCCGGCGACTCGAATACGATGGTTCGCTCCGCTATGTTTACCACAGTTCGATGCACCTTTGTGGACCCCTGCCGGGTACCTTCTCACTCATTTACATGACAAACAGCTGCTGTTGTCATCAAAAGACAAAGACAATGCAGAGTCTCGGAGAGCCACATACTGTATTGCTGTACGGCAGCCTATCCGCAAAAGCGATTCAGATCTCCTGTGAACCACATCGCCGCCGATCCGATCTCTAGTTTTCACGATAAAGCGGGCCCGATCTCGAGGGTTACGATAGATTCAGTCCGTCTAGTGGAAAAGAGGGGCGAAGGAATTTCGCGTGCGACATTGATGACTGCCCAGGTGCCCAATGGTGGGCGATCCGCGGCTTTTTCTCATCGTTTGGCGTGGGTGCCACGAAGCCATGCAGGGTAGAATTTGTGCATCATCTCGTCGGGCTTGTGTCAGATTGCTTGGATCGGCTTACAATGCGATGAGTGTGTAGATTCATGGCGCTTATACATAGCACCGTAGACACATCGACCGAGGGTTGACGAAGGATACGGTTGGGAAGTGTAGCACATATGTATCCGCCCTGCCAAATGCACCCGCACTCCCAGAATTCTCCACGGAGGGCGGGCGTTCAAACACAATATCCTCATCAGGAATCCAGACCTCAGCGATTCATCATTGGCAAGACGTTATCACACCACTTCGCAGCCTATGGTCGATGTTTCAAGGCGAGGCAACCAACTGAACTTGACCAATGCACTACATCCACCAACGAGAAATCTGGAGGAATAGGATGGCTGTCTATCAGAAGCATGGCTATCCTACCGTATAGCTTGATCACATTGATATAGGAAGATCTCGAGTGGAGACGAATTCATGCTGCCCAGGTGCTTGCTCTTCGTGCAGGGCAGAGGTCTAGATCTACTATTACTGCTGTACTGTACTGTACAGTCTACGGCTGCCTACCCACCTACCTACCTACCTATTGCCTATGTACCTCCTCGGGTAACGCAGGCATGCGCCGGTTGTTCTTGCATGATCACATCGCAGATTACGCCATCCGGCAATGCAGTCCTACAGCGCTCAGGTGACACGACACGGAATCACCATTCACAGCTTCAATCTCGGCTCGCTTACGCGGCCTCATATCCGTTCCACATGGGAATCTGTCAGCTGCCGTGTTCATCTCCTGAGCAGGAGCGATAGACGAGCGCCCAGGAAAATAACTCGGCGAATTGATGCGATGTACACGTTGTCGTTTCCGCATTGCTCCATCACCATCACCCTCACCTCTAGGGCTGGTATCACCGGGCACCCCGAGGAAGGGACCAGATGGATTTCTTCCAAGGTTCTTTCGCTCCGTCCGCGTATTGTTGCCGTGATGTTTCCGGCTGCGTTTCGATCGAGTCGAGTCCCGACCCTACCCATGCTTTTCCGAGAGCTTGCACATATACAATAATCGGTTTTTTTTGTCATAGCTAGAGCGCTGATATGTCAAGCCATCGTAAGAATGCCCAGGTGAATACTGCATGCTAGAAAGGGCATCAAAGCGACTCGAGGATAACACGACCAAATTACGTTGGTACTCGACACACTGGGTGAGGAGCGTCTACCGAGACTCGACAATGCTGAATCACCACACACCGGGCTCATCAATACACGCGAGGGTACCATACAAACGCGTTGTTACCGTTGGGTTTTGGCGAACGCTGCGCGCGTTCAAGTCCATACCGTGTCCGAGATCTTTGGAAGGTATCCGAGATTCCGATCCGCGTGGCTACTGAGAATCCACGCCTTGCCTGAACAAGTCTGCATAACGTCGAAACGGTCATGATGACAATTCACAGGGTCGGCATCAACGATTGTGCCAAAACTTATCGAGAAGTGATGATGGTGAGACAGGAAAAGATCGAGTAGGTCATCACACGTTCGCGATGACGTCGATGTCGACACTGGTGGGGCGACCTCACCTGTTCATTGTCGGACCCCAATGAGATGCCAATGGGTCGATATTGACGCCAGACGAACGCAACAGGTGTGTAATTCTCAAAACCAATACTTTGACCTGGGCATCTCTGTTTGTATCAGTAGTGCAATTGAACAACGTACAACGAAATCGCGTTCTGCAGTGAAACATTGAAGGAGTATTTCTCCCGCACTGTGACATAGGAGATTCTGAGCCCAATCACCACCACCATCTTCAAGATCGTCAAGATCGACAACGAAATGTCAAACACAACATCGGCCTCACAGCCGGTCAATGCTGCAAAAAGGGAAGCACCAATCCAAAGAGCTCAAGAAGCCGACGAGGTATCACCTTCTCCATCTCCGAAACGATGTGACAAGATCTCATCGCATCTCATCGCCTCTTGATCACGTGCCCAATAATTTACCACAACCTCACTTCTCACTAACACCACCTTCTTCAGCTTCTCACCTCTGTCAAAGACCTCATCACAAACTTCATCCGCTCCGCCGACCAAGATGCCTCTTCTCAAGCCTCAGGCCACGGCCTCCAAGTCCCCGGCGGCGGTCCCCGCTCCGTGCTCGTCGAGCACCACGCTCCCAAGAAACTCGAATCCCTCCTCTCCCTCTCCCTCCCTGATCAAGGTCTCGGCCACGAAGGCTTCCTCTCCTTCACCAAGGAACTCCTCCAATACAGCGTAAATACCTGGGACCAAGGCTTCCTCGCCAAACTCTACGCCTCCACCACACCCGTCGGCCTCGCCGCCGACCTCCTCCTCAGCGCCCTCAACACCAACGTCCACGTCTACTCCGTTTCGCCGGCCCTGACTCTCGTTGAGAAACGTACATCGCGCGCCCTCGCCGCCCTCTACGGCTGGGAAGGCCCCCACGCAGGCGGCGTCTCCCAACCAGGCGGCAGCGCAGCCAACCTGTCCGCCGTGGTGATCGCGCGAAACAACCTCTTCCCCGAAACCAAAACTGACGGCAACGGCACCCATCGCTTCGTCCTCTTCACTTCCGCCCACGGCCACTACAGCCTCGAGAAAGCCGCGCAGATGCTCGGCCTCGGGGCGCGCGCAGCCCGCAGCGTCGCCGTCGACGAGCAAGGCGCCATGCGCCCCGACGCCCTCAAAGCCGCCGTGCAAGCCGCAAAGGAAGCCGGCGAAACGCCCTTCTTCGTCAACGCCACGGCCGGAACGACAGTTCTCGGCGCATATGACCCGCTGGACGCCATTGCGTCGGTGTGCGAGGAATTCGGGCTGTGGCTGCACGTCGACGGATCCTGGGGCGGGCCCGCGATCTTCAGCGACACGCACAAGGCGAAATTGGCGGGCAGTGCGCGCGCGGACAGCCTGACGGTCAGCCCGCATAAAATGCTGGGCGTGCCGGTGACGTGTAGTTTCCTGCTGGGCAAAGACCTCCGGCGGTTCCACAAGGGCATGAGTCTGCCCGCGGCGTACCTCTTCCACGACAATGACGACCAGACCGACTCCGCCGCCCGCGGCTTGGCCGCAGCGCACATCACCGACCCCTCCCCCGCCGACTCCCTCTCCACGCCGCCCGACCCGTCCACCAACGAATCCCCTCCGCCAAACGCACAGGACATCTACGACCTCGCAGACCTCGTGCCGCAGTGCGGCCGTCGAGGCGACAGTCTGAAACTCGCCCTGACATGGCTGGCGATCGGCCGCTCGGGCCTCGCCGACTACGTCGACACGGCGTTTGCCCGAGCGAGCGAACTCGCCGATTTGGTGTCGCGCCACGAAGAATTGAGGCTCGCGTCGACGAATCCGCCGCCTTGTCTGCAGGTGTGCTTTTACTACTCTCGAGGAGGTCCCGAGGGAGCCAAGGGGAAGAAGGAATGGAACGACCGCGTCACGGAACAGATTGCCAAACGGCTCGTGCCGCGGGGTTTCATGACCGACTATGCGCCTGGGGACGAAGGTAAATTTCTGCGGGTGGTGGTGAATGGGCAGACGAGGAGGGAGACGTTGGAGGGACTGGTCCGGGCGGTGGTGGAGAGTGGGGAGGAGGTTGTCAAAGGGTTGGAGGAGGGGAAGTAAGACGATGAGAGTAAAAATGTCAGGGAAGAATTTTCCGATGTTCACGTGAAGTCTTGCATTAATAGACATGGCGATGAGAGAGTTAACGTGGAGGTTAACGGAAAATATAAGAAAGTAGAAACGATATTGATGTTCGGACAAAACACGCAAGATAAGCCCGCCTGGTTTTCTCCTGTGGACGCCTTTCTCTAGTGGGATATACTGCACTTCATATAAATACAATACGTACATGCACATTTGGCCTTGCTGCTTTATCCAGTTCATGCATTCGGCCGGGTGTAACAATCATATGGCGTACGCAAAATTTGCACGTCGTGTGCCAATTCATTCCTTGTATCAAGCAAGCACGATCTCGTGCAAATCGCAAAGGAGGCCCAAGGCGACTTTGTCTACCTGTGGTTGCGTCACGGCACCGAGGATGGCGTGCGCGAAAGGCATGCCCTCCCATTTGGGGCGGACGAAAGCAGATGGAGCGGTCCTCGCTGTCGACGATGTGGAAGTCGGGAATGTCGGGCTGGAGGCAGGTAAATCATCAATCTCTGATTTCGTGGAGACCAGCGCCGCCACCAAAGGTCCGTTTGCCATCGTAGGAGAAAGTTTCGTCGTCGATGTCGTTGAGGAAGAAGATGAACCACTCTTCTCGCTAGTGCCTGCCCGACCGACCAATCTTTTCAACATGCTCAATGCGCGGAATGTGATTAATTTGGAGCTTTCCGGGTCGATATTCATGGCAGCCACGGCTCCAGAACCATCCGGCCCACCGAGGTTTGCTGCAGCGCCTCGTCCTTTGGCAGGTGCAGGCGTAGGCAGAGTCGGAGCGAGAGACTCGGTCATGCTCAGGAGACCCGCAAGCTTGACCAATCCGACAGCCCAGCCGTCTTCGCTTTGGAGCCACGCACGAGCAAGCTCGCGACCGATGTTAACAGGCAGTGTGTCATTGCTGCCGTTCCCTGCAGAACTGCTGCTGCCGTTCCCATCTGCGACGGCTCCGCCACTGGAAGACGTGGCCATGTTGTTTGCTCCCGCTGTGCTGGAAGAAGCGTTCGATGAGGGTGCGGGAGCTAAGCTTGAGAGAATATCCGCAGCTAGCATACCCTGCGCGAGATAGGCCTTCCTCGCCTCAACGATTCGCTGCTGAATATTGGACGGCGCAATACTTCCGATGCTACCAGCATCGGCGTCACTAATAGCGGCGGCGGCGGCAGCCGCTGATGCGGAAGAGTTTTGCGTGCGATCAGGCAACACAGAGACTGCCAAAGCGAAAGAGCGAGTTAGCAAGTCGAGAGGGTGTTGCTGGTTTGTGGGTCGTTGATATGCGGAGGAAGTGTTGAAGTGAAAGATTTGTCTGTATAGCTCGCGGTTTGGTTCTTGACGTGCGAGCAGCTTGGCAAGGCAGTCCACGGCAGGAGGTAGGTAGCGATGAACAGAAGGGTTGAAGCTGGGGAAGACTAGAGACTTCCGTGGTCTTGACATTGGAGAGTCAGCTTCTGAGTTGTTCTTGTCGGTTCCATTGCTGTGGCTGCCTGGCGATTGCAAGCTCTTCAAAATCTCCGAGAACATGGACGATTCACGGCCACCAGATAAATGCTCGACGTCATGCCCATCCGCACTGTATTCCGGCGCAAAGGCCAACAAGAACAACAAAATCTTACGAGCGACATCTTTGTTTGGCAGTTCCAGGCTCTGAGTGACATTGCTCAAGAAAATGATGGCATCCTTGTAAAAATCTTGGGTGTTGAAGAATGACCGAAGGAATAATGGTGCGTCCTCCTCGCCTGACTTTCTCCTCAGCGAAATTCCCTCGATGACCTTTGCGAACCAAGAAACGACTGCCTCGTCCGTTAGAAGACGATGATTGACTTCGTAGAACGAAAAGTTTCGAAGAATCGTAGTAATGGCAATGATCTTTTCGGCTGCACGATCCAGTGTGTAATCAGCAGTGCCGAGCGACGGCGTTGAGGCGAATGTGCCTTTCGCTGAAGTTGATGTAGGCAAAAGAGAGAACGACTCAAGCTTGGAGCCACGGAGTAGGGCTTCGTAGCTGGGCAATGACTCCGATGCCAAGGAAGACGATCGGTCATGCGATAAGGTCTGTTCGCCTGTCACCTTTTCCTCATTCTTTCCATCACCGTCGACGGTCCCGACATCATCGGAGGTCGGTGACGTCGAAAAGGCTTGCAGGAGAATTTCCAATTCGCCCTCTCCACAATCAACCAGGGCATCGAGCAACTCCTCACAGCCGTCCAGGTTCAAAGCGATGCGCTGATCATTGCTGAGCACCGCGAGAGCATCGAGGGCATAGCGAACCTCGGTGTGGATACCGGAGGCAAGCCCCATGGTGAGCCCACGAATGTCTACATAAGCGAGATCCTCAACAGCTGGCGATGGCGGTGTGGCCCGAACAATCGTCGAGGCCACAGCGTCCAGTGCCGGAATGTCATAGCCACCGTATGAGGGATTGGTCGGATTGAGAAGGTGATGAGACTGAGGGAGGTAGTTGGTGCTAAGGGGCAGTTCTTCAGACTTCATGAGAGGACCACCCATTACAACACCAGAAGCATTGTCGCCAGGAAGTGACTCGCGTTTTACGGACGGAGGTCGTTGAAGATGTTGTGATTGCTGTTGTTGCGGCGGATATTGCTGCTGCTGGAATTGCTGCATGTGTTGTGGTTGTGACGGCTGTTGCTGTTGCTGTTGCTGGCGCTGCTGAAAGTGCTGCTGTTGTTGCTGCTGCTTGTTTACCAGGGGAGAATTGGCAGCGGCGGCAGTTGCGGCGGCAATGGCAGCGGAATTGGGATGGAGCTCGGGTTGCGGTGTAAGCTGATCAGTCTTTCTAAGACTGCTGCCCCGTCGGTGCTGGAGACTGCCTGGACCAGTCATCATTTGCTGTGGTGTTGTCAACCCATTTACAGCGAGTGAAGCATTGCTCTGCACTGGCGTTGATTGCGGATGTGGTAATTGATTTTGCTGACTCGGTGGATACTGTTGGAAGGGCTGGTTGCCAGTTGCAGTAGCAGTCGTCTTGATGGGTGATTGTTGTGGCTGCTGCTGTGGCTGCTGTGGTTGTTGCTGCTGCCCTTGCTGGAGAGCCGGTGCGGCGCCTCCTGGCACCTGCTGCTGATTTTGTCGCGCAGGATCTTGTACTCTCTTGGACTGAAACCATAGTTGCTCATAAGAGTATATGCCAGTCATATACAACTGCTTCAATTCATCGCCTGCGGTAGGATATTGTGCTTGATTGAAGCCCAAACGCATCGCCATCATGGGCCACTGGCGACCCGCTTCAATTTTCTGAGATCCTCCTGTCGATACCACCGCTGACCAAAGAGCATAAAGGTCAACCTGCTTGCCCCCGATGTTAGGCAAAGGGTTGAATTGCCGCCCTTGCTGCTGAGCCATCTGTGTCAACGCCTGCAAGAATTGTCGCCGTTTCTGGTCATGCATTTGACGATGTTGCTGTTGTTGAGGCGTCAATGCAGTTTGGTTTCCTGGCACGCCGTTGGCTGCTTGCGATGGAGCCGGCTGCTGTCCTGGAAATTGGCCCATGGGACCTGATTGTGGTGCTGCGACATTACGAGAAGGCATCATGCCAGAGTTGCGCATCTGTTGCTGCTTCTGCATGAGCTGCATTTGATATGCGCGCTGCTCCGGTGTCATGTTCGCGGCGGCATTAGGCATGCGCATCTGCATGGACTGCATCGCCTGCGCAGTCATGCCCGGGCCCGCCATTCCGTATCCTTGTTGCGGGAACGCGCCCATCTGACCTTGCTGCTGTTGCATCATATTCTGCTGGGTCGGCGTCGGTGGCAAAGGAGACATCTGGTTACCGTAGTTCATTTGTTGCTGAGGGAATGGACTCGGCGAGGCAGTGTTGATGCGTGGCTGTTGTCCTTGCTGCTGCTGCTGCTGCTGCTGTTGTTGTTGAGGTTGAGGTTGGGGTTGTTGCTGCTGTGGTTGCTGGCCCGGTGGCCTAAAGGGTTGACTCTGCATCGTCGGTGATGGGGTTGCATTGTTCGAGCCGGGCTGCTGCAGGTGCTGGTATGGTGTGGGCGCATTGGCGAATTGTCCCATATTCGGCTGTTGTCCTCCTTGGAATTGATTATACGAGGATGGCGTCTGTGCGCGCGATCCAGGAGGTAACTGCTGAGGTTGTCCTTGCGTAGGAGAGCCGGACATGCCATCATGCGGTCTCTTCGCCGGTACGACCGACGCTGGGTTGAAGGATGGCTGCTGAAATGGTTGACCTTGCGGCGGCGTAGGATTGGAGACGATGCCAGCAGCGCCACCATTGTTTGACATGCCGTAACCATTGACGTCGAAGTTTTGGTTCAAATTAAGTTGATGAGGATGCAGACTGTTCGTGTTATTGGAGTTGCCGATGCCGTCGCCATTATTGTTGGTATTATTACTGTTGTTGCCGGTACTGTTGTTGTTATTGTTGCTGAACATAGCCGGGTTGAGATGAGTCGGGGCATTAGGCATGAACATGCCGTTGGCTTGGCCATTGGGCCAATGGTTGTTCATCATGGCATGAGGTTGAGATTAATGATACAAGAGAGGAAGACTGGCGCGGTCTTGGTCAGTCATACCATCCGTCCACGTTTCGCGCGTGCAGTTTCCATATGAATGCGACGTGATGTGCAAGAGAGAGGGGAGCGGAAGAATGGAAGGGTGCAGGTGGGGACAAAGCAAGCGACTCGGCACGGGAAAGCAGTCCAGGGGACTCGGACCGATGGGAAGAATGTCGATGGAGAGTGGTGGTGGTGAGGATCGAGAATGAGGTCAAGAAAAGGCGGCCAGTCTCGTACAAGATGTGTGGACGCCACGTGATGTGTGAGTGAACGAAGAAGGCAGGCGCGATGAAGCAGACAATGCTAAGGCGAAGCGCGCGCGCGGTATGCTAGACAGTGACCGTAGCAGCGATCGCAAGAAGCAGCGACAGTAGCGACGATGGTGATGATGATAGTGTAGGTGGTTTGAGTGGTCGTGATGACGCGACGTGCGATTGTGAGGGAGACGCGTCTCGGTGTGTATGGGTAGAGAAAATTTGTGAGCGGGAAATTGACCGGGGACAGGGAAACGCGGAGAGTCAACGGGAACACGTGCGATACGCACATTCGCTCACACCTTCCTGCACGGACAAATGTCACTGCGCGGCGCTTTTCGTCTCCGGCCCAAGCAATGATTCGGCGGATGGTATTTCTATATGCGCATGTGACTTCGGAGCGCGCAGTTGATGATGTTGGTGTATCTGATTGCCCATGTGAGTATGAATTGTTCGCGTTAGGTAGGATCCTGGTGTAGCATGAAGCGAGGAGGTCACGTGAGATTGGAGAGCGGAGAAGGCAAGCAGAGGTTGGGCGGTATTCCGTGAGGTGCGTCTCCGAGCAATAAACATACAGATTGTCAAAGACAGGACGGCTGCAGCCAACAAGTGTAGGGATGGGAAAGGCGAACAGAGTTTGTGAGGTTGGGGGGGTGGGTGTTCATGCAGCAATGTCTAACGAGACATCGTCAAGCAGGATGAACACGCTCAGGCGGACCGTCAGTAGCATGCGACCAGTGAAGATCTCCAAGGTCGCATGAACCTGTAGGGCTGAGGAGATACAAAGGAATGGAGATATGGATGGGTGCCGCAGTAGTCGCAACCGCCAGTGGACGAGAGTGCGAGCGAGACTGTGAATAGCCAAGCCGAGCGAAGGGACGTGAGACGCGATAAGCGCCTGAACGTCAGTGCACGTCCAAGGAACCCGCAATGTCTAGTCGCGGAAGTGGAAGGAGGACAAAGAATAGGCGGTGGCGGCCTTGGATGATCGGTGGTAGTGGAGGCAGCGGTGGTTATGAGGGTGGTGGTGGTGGTATTGGCTGGCCGCTCGGATGAGGAAGGGGACGGAATCGGGATGCCGAATGCAGCGCCAGAACATCAGGCAAGAGACGTCCGAGTGGAGGAGATGGAGGGGATGCACACATAAAGAGAGGGAACTCACCAGTGGGCGACAGCGAGAGCGAGCGAGAGCGTGCGCGTGGCAGCCAAAATAGTCGTGATGGTCGTCGAGGTAGCGGCCAGTGGTGGACAGTCTCGGGCGCAAAGCAAAGCCTGCCTGTCTGGAAGCACCACCGCCAACTTGGCGCAGATAGTGTACAAGCAAATGGTACAGGAAATAAAGCGTGACGGCAATCTGACTTGAGCCGCACGTTTTTTCCCAGAAAGAGAGATGGAGTCGCCCGTCTCGTGGGTGAGGGAATCGGAACGCGTCGGTTATGCAAGAAGTGGAATAAAGAGCAGACCAGACGAACAGGACGACACGACACGACAGCAGGAACAAATTGCGACGGGGGCAAATCTGTTGAGCGTACACTGGCGGAAAGGTTACGGTCGGGTACCGGCAAAAAGCCTGCGGGGATTCCTCCGCTCATACGGAAAGAGACTTTTGCGCCGTGCATCGCGGGCCGTCGGCATGGGACGGGCCCTTTCGATCATGATGACATATGTATTTCCATGCATGGCCTGAGGCGATCCCTCGGGGCTCATCGAAATCTTAGGTAATCGACTGTCGGCATCATCATCATCATTCGCGAATCTTTTAATGCGGAGATCAATTGAACAGTAGCCATCGCGGAAATCCATGACTATTGAACATCACATACCTAACGACGTCCTCTCATCACAGATCAACTCTCTAGCGAAATTGAACGCTCGTCATGGGTTTCTTCTCAAGCACAAAACCTTCGGCAGTCCAATCGCCAACACCATCGAGTGACGGCGGCTTCATCGCTCCCGATCGAGATGCCCGCGCAGCTTGCTGGGAAGGTCGGGATGCTTTCTTTCGATGTCTCGACAGCCATGGAATCATCGACAGCGTCAAGGAAGACGCCAAGAGTCGGAAGGCGTGTGGTGAGGAACTAAGAACATTCGAGAGGGATTGTGCGGGTAGTTGGGTGAGTTCTGAGATATGCGGGTCAATGGCAATACACGACAAGAAGGACATTGGAGCTAACAGATGCCCTCTTTTAATGATAGGTCACATATTTCAAGAAGCGCCGTGTTATGGAACACCAGCGCGATGCGACAATGAAGAAGCTCGCAGCTGAGGGAGCCATCAATGTAGACCAGAAGTAAACCGATCAGCACAAAACACCGAACGACGCAGCATCAGCGAGATTTGAAGGCGGGACTCTGGAAAGGAATCAAGAGAGGGATATGATTGAAAAGCAAATCCGGCATAATCCTATCAAGTTTGGATCAACAGACTACAAGAAAGCTCCTAGGTCGATGTGGTCATCGGGCCGCTGATCCACCCATGCAAACTGCAAGACATAAGACACTATCGCTCATCCCTGAGTAGTGCGACTCATCTCTCTTGAGGGCATACTCGGGCCAGTGTCGCAATGCCGGCCACCTCGTCGACAGACACACGGGCGCACCTTGAGTCCACTTCATCCCAATCATGATCGCCGGGCGATCTTCCAGATCTCCTCAGGCCCCGACTTGACGAGAAGACTATCACAGAACAGGAACGACCTGCACATAGTTGACACCTTGGTGTGAAAATAAGCGAAGCCAAGAACGTCTCGAATGGGACAGCGTTTGTAATATAATGAAATCATGTACTGTACACTGGGAAATTCAGAAAGGGCACACAAAAGAGCATGTACATTATTTGTGTCAAAGTCAGATGGGACAGATGAATTGTATTTGTACAGTACTAAGTTTACGATCATTCAGGATACTACAACACCACTCTAGACACTGTGCAAAGATTGATTGCCAAAGAGCGAGTCTCATGTATCCCTTTCACATTTTTCTTGAAGATTCACTCCACTACTCCAAAGAGCCTGTTCTTAGGCATACACATCATCACACCAGGAAGATGGTCCCCTGAATCCCGAAAAGGCGTTCTGGATACATCATGACTCGAAGCAAAGAAGAACATGCCGATCATCTCGTCTTTCAAGCCCTCGCGGATATCTCGCCATGGAACATATGATCTGCTGTACACGCAGTATTCGTAGTCTCAACACAGATAAGAATCGAAAGAGGTCTTGATATCTCCAGTATACAAGCAACAATATCGCACACTCCTGCTGCGAGCCGAAAGCAAACAAAACTTCTCGCCAGTCCCTGTAAACTCCCGCCTATTCCCCATACCATCGTCATCGTTACAATAAGTACAAAAGCGCAAACAACATCTGAGAAGACAGAAAAATCTCAAAATCATACCAGTGTGCTCGAGGTTTTTCAAAAGCTCAGAAAGGTCTCCAACTCTTGGTCTACGCCCCAGACGCCCTCCTTCCATTCCCAATCACACCCGGCGCGAGGAACTTCCGGGTCAAATTCTCACGACCCATCTCCTCTCTATCCGATCCATCGTTCTCCGCGCTTCCAGCGCTACTTCTTCCCGTCCATTTGATGAGATTTCCCAAACCAGTAAGTGTCATGCGATTCCTCTTCTTGGTGGACGAGAGTTCTTTCTTCTTCTTTTTAAGCTCGGCTTCGTGGTTTTCAATCACATTGCTGCGGGCGAAGAGATATTCTGGGAGAGGTTGGAGGGGGAGACGGTGTGCTGCCTGGTTTTGTGGAGAGGAGAGGGGTTGGACGGGTGCCGAAATTGGTGTTGTAGCGGTCTGGAAGACGCGTGCGGAGGGCGCGGTGCCAGGACGGCTTGCTGAGGAGGAGACGGAGAGGTTTCGGCCGTTGTCGGTGGGGGGTTGGAAGGTGAACGCTCGCGTGGATGGTGAGAACGGGTAGAGTATGGAGGATGCGGACGAGCTGGCTTGTTGAGGGATGCTGTTCATCGTGGGGTTGTTGATGTGGCCATCCACGTCGCCAGATGATTGCGAGACGGGAAAACAGGCCGAGGCAGGTTTGATGGCCATAGGTGGGGAGATGGCACTTTTGCGAATCAATTTCTTGGTGTTGTTACCGTTGGTGTTGGTCTTGTGCCGATGAGCGCCGCCGGTGATGATTGTGGTAATCGTACTGTTTACCACGGGCATGGAGCGGAGATCCTTGGCGCTGCGCGATACGGGACGAGAGACTTCAGTCTCAGCCTTTGTCATGTTCGAGGGAATTGCGGCAGCAGTGGGAGGACGCTGAAAGTGGCCATGGCCATAGAGTGAATCGGGTGAGTTGTAAGAATCAGATGAGAAAGGCGAGGGTAGAAGACCGATATTGATGGTCGGACAAGCTTCGCCACTCAAAGTTTCAAAGTCCGTGGGCGGCAGGTTAGAAGTAGAAGCATCGGCGCGGTGGCTGACAGTGGGCGGCATGCCACGACATTTCAAATGATCCTTGTCAGGTGTGATGCCTACCATGTGGTGGGTCATGTTGAGACGATCGTTGAAGACGCTGCTGTTATCACTGTCTCCACTGCTCAGACTGCTGGTGCTCTCTTGGCCGCCCCGTCCTCCATCGGCGCCATTGCATAGATACAAAGCGCCGTTTTCCCGACCGGACACACCAGCGTATGAAATCCTGGGAGATTGGAGCTCAGGCACACTGGAATCGATCGGAGAGGGTGGTGCCGGTGAGACGACATGTAGGCTTCTCCTGCCACTCATCGTCGCCGACATAGTCATCCAGACGGAGTTTTCTTCAGGAGTGATGGGCGAAATTTCTGCTTGTTGTGCTGGCTGCACGAAGGAATTTTGCCGGTATGGTAGCTGCGAAGATGATGCCTCGGAAGCTGACTGCGAGCCTGATGTCACGATATTACGTGGCACATTCTCCCGATTCAAGCGGTTGTTTTGATCGCGAGAGATGCCAAATGAAATATCTGGCGGATGTGCTCCCTCGTCCTGTTGATCTTGCCCGCTGGCGACATCGCCGTAAGACTTTTCGTCGCCGCCCACGACAGGGTATGCAGGACCTGTTGATTGTGCAGTGAGCACATTGTTCGCTTCTGGAATTGCAGTCTCGGGGCGAGCCTTTTTGAAAAGCCTCTTGCCAGTCATAATCCCTGCAGATGTACTGGGTCTCGAACCGAACCCGAGTCCGTTACTGAAGCTTTTCATGATACCTGGCGAGGGCAGTGAAATGCCGATCGGAATCTCGGAGAATTCTCCCTGGTTGTCCACGATGCCATTGGCGCATCCAGCCTCGTTTGACTCGCTTCCGGAGGCATCTTCGACAGTGTTCTCCATCCTCGTCGCTCCTCGCGCACGAGTGAAACTGCCCCAAATTGGAGCAGGTCCAGAATCTCGCAGGAAGGCTGCAAGATCATAAGTCGTGTTCACGGCTGCGATTCGCGCCTCGCGAGGCTGTTGGCGGCCTAAGGAGAAGCTCTGCGTGCGGCGATACTGCCCACTGAGTCGGGACATGTTCCGGGCGAGGAAGGATTTGTTTTCCTTGACCTCAGCGGGCGCGAAGATCGGGGATGGGGCCGCGCCTTCCTTATCCTCAAGGCTTGCTGTTCTTTGAGACGAGCTGCCGGTGCTTTTCTGGGTCGATTCTTGTATTCCACGCTTTCGGATGGCAATGTCTGGTGGGAAAGGGGCTTCTTCTCGCGGTTGCTCAAAGCGGATGTCGAATGGGATTGGATGGGCTGGTTCTAGGATCGGTTTGGACAATGTCTTGTGCCTGTTCCTCTTGGAGTTGTTGCTGACATTTGAAGGCTGTCGTGGCAGTGGCTTATCGAGTCGAGGAATGCCCATCGAAGTGTTGTTCCGTCGATGCTGACGCCGTACGGACATAGTGTCATCATCTTGTTGGATAGGCTGTACGCTGAAACGGGCAGAGATTGAAGCATGGCGATTCGTGGACGTGAATGGGGCGGATGGCGAGCGATAATGCTTCTTCAATTTTCTCTCCGCCATGTACTCGTCTCCCTCACTACGGCTGCGTGCTTCGCCTTCGATGAATTCGTCGCTCTCATATGCGCCGCTACTTCGCTGGTCGGAGACTGTGTTCGACCATGCGACTAATTGCTCAATATGGTACTCCAGTGGGACAAGCTTTCCGGTCATTTCCTGCGAGACTCTCAACCAACCTTGCTCGTTACCGCGCATCGCTTTGAAGACGTCGACAATCTCCTCC
Organism: Dissoconium aciculare CBS 342.82; assembly: GCF_010015565.1. NCBI lineage: Eukaryota > Fungi > Ascomycota > Dothideomycetes > Mycosphaerellales > Dissoconiaceae > Dissoconium > Dissoconium aciculare. The sequence continues at coordinate 366,891 of NW_022984953.1, forward strand.
GGAGTAATGCGATCTTCTTCCTCTTCGTCTTCAGGCTTAGTCTTTGGGGTCTTGGTGACATCGCTCGGCTCGACAGGATCAGGAGGCCATTTTGATTCCTTACCCGACATTACGCGATCGATGTAATCTCGCAGCTCCATGAGGGCGTCTTCGCAGACCTCGAAAGTGCGGACCATGGTATCTTTGAAAGTAGTCGTTGTGCGAACAATTTCCCTGACCTCGATCTCCCACTCCTGCAGTTCCTTTTCCGTCCGGTCGGTGTCATACTTCAGGATCGCTTTCAGACTCAGCTTGGTGAAATCTCGTTGCATGTGCGGAACGCGCTGCCGCGCCTTTTCATTCGCAAGGTCCAGGTCTTTGTCCGTCTGTTCCAGGAAGGCATCGATGGATGAGACGTGGCTTTGGAGGATGCGAATGACCTCGGCAGAACTCAGTGCTCGGCGATGACAGAGAAGGTGGAGACCAAAAATTATCTGGGCGACAAGTTTGAGGAGAGGGTGATGCTGGCCTACACTTGGGCCATCAGAGCCTGAAGAAATGTGGGTATTGGCATTTCCGTGACGACTTGCCAGTCCGTCTGAAGGTTCGTGTTCTGGGGATGTGTCGTTCAAGGCTCTGTCACTAGGACTGTTGGCATCGGTGTTGAGGCCTCCTGCTGCTGCTGCTGCTGCTGCTGCTGCTGCCGCCGCCGCCGCCGCCGCCGCCTTTGCTACTTCGTGATCGCGAATCGTTTCCTCAAAAGCAGCTTGCATCGATGGCATGGGATGCTGAGGCGGTCCCAGCATGCTCGCACTGTCGGCATCGTCATCCGGGTCGGTGATCCATTCTTCAGATTCATCTGGGGAGCTGGCGATTGAGTAAAACTTGTCTTCGTCGCGCATTGCCGCCATTTCTAGAGGTGAGAGACAAGACGACCAAGCTGTGTTGTTCAACAGGCACTGTGCGCCTCAAGGGAGAGAGATGCCGCGTCTATGCCAGATTGCCGACGACAAATAGGAATGTTATGCTACAAGGTGGGATGTGTGCAGGCTGTGTTTGTCGGGTCGGTTATCTGACAACGTTGCGGGGATGGTCCTCAGTCATTTCTCATCGACAAGCACCTGAGACTCTTTCGGTCTTTCTTCTTTGTTTGGGAATGGATCATGCCATGAGCTGACGGAGATTAGGAGATGGGAACGGTTGTACTGTTCGGAGGGATCGCGATTAAACGAAGAAGCATCGGAGGAAAAACAAGAGTAGCGATCATCCATGGATCGTGGGAGAAACGAAAACAGAGGGAGTGAGAGAATTGGGATGTAAGTGAAACCGTGGTACCTGAAAGAAAAGACGTTCCCGCCAACAAGAGCGTCGACGATAACCAACCGTTGATCGAACGAGCATGTTCCCGGACTGATCTTCCGCTTCGTCACCATCATCAGCAGTGATCCTTCCCCACCCCAGAGGATGTCCGTGCTAGTTCGATACTGGTTCTCTGAGCCGTTCTCGATCCTTTCACCCGTTTCTTTTCCCTCATCATGGTCAATCAAGGAACGTCTGGGCATTGCGATTTGTCTCACGGGTTGCACCGACGGAGTGGGCGGGAATTGGCGAATACCGTGTGCATCATGTACCTCGCACCACCCGCATCCGTGCGATGGTGGTAGCGCACCATATTTGCTGTTTTACCGGATCAAAGAGAAGAGGAAAGGCGCGCGTGTGGTGCAGAGCAGTGCCAAGTGTAAGTGGGCACAAAAAGGGAAAAAGACGACACCTGCTACATCCGGATGCCGGTTTATTTTGGGTCAAGAGTGGACCGGGCGGCGGGGAGCGTCCAGGACATGACACTGTGTGTGTCGCTTACAGTAAAGTACTGAAGGCCCCTTGGACGAAGGAAGGACGAGATGATGAGCAGTGAGAAGCAGGAGAAGGACCAGGAACAAGGAGGTGTAGTGGAAGAGTGGTCGGGTTGTGCCCCGGCCCGTGATTGCCGCCACGCGTTGTGCTCCCCGAAGCCGCCGTTGGTAATTCACCCACCGGTTCACGCTCTCGTCTAGCTTTCTCTCTGTGTGTCTCATCACCTTGTCATCCGTTGCTTGGAAGTCGTAAGCCGGCAATGCGAAGATGAGACTGTCTCACTGCAGCAGCTTTCGATGTTGATCTGAAGGTCCGTGTGCACAGCAGCAGGAGTTGCTTGTTGAGAGGCAAAGACCACGCAACAACGGAATGATCGTATACTACACAAGTTGGAACTGTGCGACGCGAGCACAGCATTTGTTGACGGCCAAAATACAGTACTGAACAACGATTGGATTGCGACGCATACAGTCGTACTGTAAACATGGATGATTCTTGCTCGCTTTGCTCCTATTCTTTTCACCTAATTATGTCAAGGGACAAATGGTAAGGCCGTGCTGTAATCTCCAGGTCTACATTACTGTACATTGCCCATGCACGCTACCGGAAATATCATATGTTGGCAGGTTGAAGGCACAGACAGACTGTACGTAATAAGGCCCGTTGCCGAGACCCTGTCCATGTCCTACCAACACGACAGCGCCAGCAAATATCGACGAGCGAAGGGAATGTATACTTTACATATCGTCATGCTGCCTGCCTCAAAACCATGTCTGCAGTGGTGACAGCGAGTCTCAAACAGCTGTCTGGTTGCAACCACCTGCACCGTTTTTGAGCTGCGATGACAGGGCCTGCATGCGATCCTTCGAGATCCCTATAGATGTGTAACCCTACAATTGTCCTTCCTTCCAGGTGGCTTTCTGACTTCTCAGATCGATTTGGTTATAATTGGGCTATGTATAAACACTTGGATGCCGCTGTCTGTCGGGGGAAACAATCACATACTCCATGCGTCAGTTCATGCATTGTCAAGGATACTATACAATACAACTATAACGGGTGCATGCAGATACGCTGTTACGTACACTTCGTTCATCAACATTACTCATGAAATTCAACCAATTGGAGTCACGCCTCTGCCGCCACGGGTCACAGTCACACCGCTGACCGACTGCGACATTGTCCAAGTATAAGCACTTGGAGTAAAATTTGAAAACAAGTCTCGTTTCCTGAAATTGATTCAATCATCACATCTCCTGTTGAGATTCGTCGATCACGACTTCTTTCATCATAGAGCATGCGAATTGCAGTCTTTGATGACCCGGTACAAGTTGCGCCAATTAATAGAACGTGGCCCGGCCTAAGAAGTGTCATGGACGACGCTTCATGGCTTTTGGAGACCGTCTATTTTAATGCCATTGTCCTGCAATTTTGCCAAGACTACACCATGCTCATTTTCAAGCCTCTGCAAGTTTGCTGACAGCTCGTTAAGCTCCTTCTGATGGGCTGCGAGTAGGTCGCTGATCTCTTTCTCCTTTGCTTTGCAGGCTTGTGCTGCGTCTAGCTTTTGTACGCCCAGGGTACCGAAGTCGGAGATCAACCTGAAAAGTTCCGGTGCTTGTAAATTGGCGGCAGTGTTATTGGCCGGAAAGATGAGTGATGCTGGAGGCGGCGATGGCAACTTCTTGCTAGTGATTGTCTGGCGTTGATCATCATCTGTAGCTTCGATTGATCGTATTGTTGGCGATGGGGTATTTTCTCTGATCGGAGAGGGCCGAGGTCTGAGTTGACGTCGAGGCTTTGTGGTAGCTGCACGTGACGATGGTGGTACGGATGCTTTCTTCGGAGATGTAGCACGAGTCTGAAATATTTGGAGGAGCCTGGGTGCAATCGAGTTCTTGCCTGCACCAGACACGCGTTGATTTTCGGGCGATTCTGAATCGAGGGGCAAGAAAAGAGGTGTGCTATACGTCGAGCCTTGTCTTGTGGAGTCACGAGGACTGTCATCGTGTAGAGGCATCGTCGCCTGGGTGAGCATGTCATCGAGCGCATGCAACGCTGGCGATGTCATCGATAGTTGGTCCGCTGAGATTGAGGGCTTGTGCGATGTTCGTTTGACAGGACGACTTCTTTTGGGGCTTTGAGGCTTTGCTGCCTCAGAGCGTTGTCTCTTTCGAGACTTTCCGCCTGCCTCAAAATCGTCATCGTCCTCGTCGCGTCGAGCTTCGGCCCTTTGAGCGGCCTCTTGATATCTGAGCACGTCCTGCGTAACGATCTCTTGCGGCACACCATCCGAATCGGACTCAATGAGACTCATGGCTTCGACTGTGCTTTTGTTATATCAATGCGTGTCTTGTAAATTTTCATCTCTCTTGCCTCATCATACCAACTGCGTTTGTCCTGTTGAGGGTCTCCAAGAGTCATGAGGATCCGAGTGTTGACGTAAGCCGATGCCCTGAAGTGTGACGCCGAGAGTGTTCAACAAAACGATTGAGCTTGACGAGAATGATGAGGAGTAAGAGGAAGAGGAAGCCAAGTGTGCGACAGACGTGTTGATGAAAGAAGCAAGGTGAAACCCAACGAAGGTCGCCAAAAGTGATGACCTTTGAATCGAGACGCGTAACATTCGCGAACTTGCATCATCTAAACCTTGGAGCCTTGAAGCCTTCTCGGAACTCTTTCGGAACTCACGTAGGCATGCTACTTACTACACAGGTTTACGCGCATCTGGTCATGTTTCATGATTTAGACCAACAGAGTGAAAGCTGACAGGGATTGCAGGCAGATGCAGGCAGAATTAAGCAAGATCTCAGTATTGCTCCAATGATCCATGCTCATTTCACTGGCGGTGGCCTAGGGATGCTCCAACGATTGCCCAAGTGGAAAGCTTCTCAGACGTGCTTGACAGCACTTGGGCTCAAATGAATGATCCCATGACTTGCATATTTGATCGTGGATGAGCATTTAGCAAGCAGCAAGATATGGCAATAGCTTGATGCATCTCACTGACGCGGAAGTGTATTGATACTGGTAGGTAATCGCGTTGTACAGTCGTTGACCGCAATGAGGAATCTTGATGTGAAAATCAAGGATTCAATACTAGCGGAGGTCAATATTGAACTTCAAAGGAACGTTGTTAGAATGCAGTCTCTGGACCCTTGCTTTCGTTCAAGCCCGAGCTGGAGCGCTGTCGCTCAGAGTTGAAATGTTCCACCATGGTCCGTGCCTGGAATTTTTGACGAGCCTCTGGTGGGTAGGTAATGGACAGCCACGCGACCGCCTTCGAAGTGTAAATCCGACATCGTAACCTGCAACACTCACACCTTTACTTGACTGCCGCCAAACTGAGCAGTTTCCTACTAAATTCTGAGCGGTAATCATGTCCGCAGCACAGCTTCTCAACCCCAAGGCCGAGTCACGGCGCCGCGGCGAAGCTTTGCGTGTGAACATTTCCGCAGGAGAAGGTCTACAAGATGTGTTGAAATCAAATTTGGGCCCGACCGGCACCTTGAAGATGCTGGTGGATGGCGCCGGAGGTATCAAGCTCACAAAGGACGGCAGTGTGCTGTTGAAAGAGATGCAAATACAAAATCCAACTGCGGTCATGATTGCTAGAGCAGCAACAGCACAAGATGAGATCACGGGTGATGGAACTACAAGTGTTGTCTTGATGGTAGGCGAGCTTCTGAAGCAAGCAGATCGATACATTAGCGAAGGTCTTCACCCTCGAGTCATCACAGACGGCTACGAACTCGCGAAGAATGAATCGCTTCGATTTCTAGACGAGTTCAAGTTGGAGCGAGAAGTCGACCGAGAACTCCTGCTGTCAGTCGCCCGCACATCACTAGCCACCAAGATCAACTCCACCCTTGCCACTCAACTCACGCCAAGCATCGTCGATGCTGTGCTGGCCATCTACCAGGCTCCGGCCAAGCCTGATCTTCATATGATTGAGATCATGACAATGCAGCACCGTTCCGCGGCAGATACACAGCTCATTCGAGGTCTTGCTTTGGACCACGGTGCGAGACATCCGGATATGCCCAAGGAGGTTTCCAATGCCTTCATCCTAACGCTGAATGTCAGCTTGGAGTACGAGAAGAGCGAGATCAATAGTGGATTCTACTACAACAGCGCAGAGCAACGCGAAAAATTGGTCGAGAGCGAGCGAAGGTTCGTCGATGACAAGCTGCGAAAGATTGTTGAGCTCAAGAAGGAGGTTTGCGGGACAGACCCCAAGAAGGGCTTTGTTATCATCAACCAAAAGGGTATCGACCCTCTTTCTCTTGACGTTCTGGTCAAGAACGGAATTTTCGCCCTGCGGAGAGCCAAGCGAAGAAACATGGAGCGTCTTCAGCTCATCTGCGGCGGTGTCTCACAAAACAGTGTCGATGATCTCACACCGGATGTGCTCGGCTGGGCCGGCAAGGTGTATGAACATCAATTGGGCGAGGAGAAGTACACTTTCATTGAGGACGTGAAGGACCCGAAGTCCGTCACCATCCTCATCAAGGGACCTAATGGTCACACCATTGCACAGATCAAAGACGCCGTGCGCGATGGTCTACGGTCGGTGTACAACATGATCGTTGATGGAAGTGTTGTACCTGGTGGCGGTGCCTTCCAGGTAGCATGTGCAAGACGTTTGACGTCGGACGATTTCACCAAGCAAGTCAAGGGTAAAGCCAAATGGGGTGTCTCAGCCTTCGCTGATGCTCTGTTGATCATTCCTAAGACGTTGGCGGCGAACAGCGGACATGATGTCCAGGACTGCAGTAGGTCTACTCACATATACAACTCGAACAAGGTATCTTTGCTAACTATGACCTTTCACAGTCGCTACGCTTCAGGACGAATACGATGACGGCAACGTTGCCGGTCTCGATCTCAAGTCAGGTGAGCCTATGGATCCTGTCCAACAGGGCATCTTCGACAGCTTCCGTGTCCTCCGCAACAGTATTGCAAGCTCAACAGGAATCGCGTCCAACTTGTTGCTGTGTGATGAAATGCTCAAGGCTCGGCAAATGGGAAGGACTGGTCCGCCAGGCGGCGGAGACGGAGGCGACGAATGAACGATGCTATGAGATGAAATAAAGCCAACGAAAATGGGACAGCGACTTGCACGAGCACAGAATTTGCCTGCAAGGCTTATCAACATGTTCTGGGTTATTCCGCCTTGACGGATCGATGAGGTGAAAGGGTCTCGTGACAGCTTCCAGGAAGCATCGTTGAATTTCGATTGCCTCACGCTGTGGCTAATGTAGAAAATGCGACCTCAATGACCCTGATCGACTGTTTGTTGTTATGTTCCAGTGCTAATAAGCTTTCCACCATCAATTTCAATGCTGATGCCGCAGCATGGCATGTTCGTCAAATGTGTGATATGCTTTGGTTATGTTTCACGGTAGAATCACTTCGTTGGCTCTGTCATAATATTTCAATTTATTCCCGCCGTTGTTGGATGTTGTGCTCCATCGCGATTGGAAAATCTGCTTCACGTGACTGGCACCACCGCCCAACCCGCCAAGACTTTCGAATCTCAACCGCATTCCAGCTTTCTTTGTCTGCCACAAAGCTGTGTAAGTTGGCTTCTTGCGCAACAATTTCCGCACATCTCGCCAATTTCTTCAGCGCGAGGACTATCATATCACCAGCGACGTGGGAGAAGTTATCATCACAAACTCAAAACCAAGGCTTCATCGCAGCAAGAGCCGTGTGAGGGTAAAGTACGGCATCCAGGCAATAGACGATTGGGAGAGAAGGTCTCTTGGGCCCCATTGCTCCTTCCCGGCGTTTTCATACTTCAGAATTGTTCTCCTCACGCCTCTCTGCCTCACCGACGTGCACCACTCCTCGCAGTTCATTACTGCAACTCCTCTACGAACCACCTTGTTGAACGCGTATTCAGCTCATCTTCCTCATTTCCGCAATACACACCCACACAATCTCAATCCTCCTCGGCTTGTTCTTGCCGCCTTCAACCGAAAGATCTCATTCACGATCCCGAGCATTCCAGCACCACAGTTCCTTCAGAACTGAATCCATCATCAATCGCTCTTCATCACCATTCTCCTACGAGCTCAGCATTGCAAGCTCCAGCCTCTTCCGCCCACACGCTCGATATACGTACCAGCACAAGCACAGCCCGCTTCCACTTCAAAAACGCAACACCACATACCGTGTAGCTATTTCAAGCACAGAAAGATTAGGAAATCAAATATTGAGTCGACCAGTGCAAATCGTATTCCACATCTGTTGTACTGTCATCGGCTATTCCATATAAGGGCCCATTCAGGATAAAGTATCTCCGGGCTCCACTTCAGAATTCGAGCACACATTGGCATCATGGCCGAGACACCGCAAGAAACTCCGACCGCCACTTCAAAGCGACCCTTCGAGGAGCCTTCGTCACCTTCGGGACCAACAGACCAGCCGGATGCCAAACGACCTGCCCTTGACAAGGTCCTCAAAGAGGATGGCGCCGCTGACGCTGTGGACGCCCTCGAGGCCGCACTATCTGACGACGCTGCCAAAGCTGAGGAAGGCGCTGATGCAAAGCCTGCTTCAGCAAGTAATGGTGTAGAAACCAAAGCCGATGACGCAGCGGCCGCCGATGCCATTGCCGATGCTTCTGCAAATGGCGCAGCCATCGGCTCCACCACAGGAGGTCACAGTCTTCCAGCCGCCGTGACTAGCAGCGGCCAACCAGACTCTCGCAATCAAGGTTCAAAATCATACGCACAGCAGGATGAGTCAAGCTGGCTCCATGTGCGCGCCATCATCTCCAGCGCCGAGGCCGCCACCGTCATTGGTAAAGGCGGTGAGAATGTCTCGCAGATTCGTGCCCTGGCCGGTGCTAAATTGACCGTCAGCGAGTATTCTCGTGGTGCAGTGGAACGCATTCTTACTGTCAGCGGTCCCGTTGATGCAGTCGCCAAGGCATTCGGTCTGATTATTCGCACGCTCAACCAAGAGCCTCTCGACACCCCGTCAACAGAAAAATCCAAGACTTACCCTCTCCGCCTTCTCATTCCACACATACTCATCGGCTCCATCATTGGAAAGTCTGGTGTCCGTATCCGAGAAATTCAAGAGCAATCGGGGGCCCGATTGAACGCTTCTGAATCCACTCTACCTCTCTCAACGGAACGCTCCCTTGTAGTACTCGGCGTTGCCGATGCAGTGCACATTGCCACCTACTACATCGGAAGCACACTTGTAGAGCAGCTGACCGAGCGATTTGGGGGACCAGCTGCATCCAATTATGCCAGCCGCCATGGTGGACCTCAAAGTGTCGTGCCTGGAGGCATGCAGATCGTCCCATACGTCCCCCAACACGTCGGGGGCCAAATGGGCCACGCCGACAACTACCGCCGAGGAGGCCCGCCACCAAACCCAGCTCAGCGCCCGCCCGTCGGCCCTTACGGCGCTCCTTACGCCCACGGCCAACAACCACCACACCAACCTCAACCGCAACCCCACTACAATGCCGGCTCCCCTCGCGCTCCCTACGTCGGTCCCAGTGGTCCGCAACAACCCCAGCCCTACGGCGGTCAACACCCCGGCGTCCCACAACCCAACCACGCCGGCGCGCCTCAGCAACCGCCGATGCAGGGCATGCCCGGCCAGCCCATCACCCAGCAGATCTTCATCCCCAACGACATGGTCGGAGCCATCATCGGCAAGGGCGGCGCCAAAATCAACGAAATCCGCCAGCTTAGCGGCAGCGTCATCAAGATCAACGAGCCGCAGGACAATAACAATGAGCGTCTCGTCATGATCACGGGAACGGCCGAGTGCAACCAGATGGCGCTTTATATGCTTTACCAGAGGCTGGGCGAGTCGAGTAAGAATTCGAATTCGACCATGCCGCGGTGAGCTTGACCTTCTGCGTCTGGGCGTTGGAATCCTTGGCGATGCTGGAGGCCGTAGTCCGTGTAGGAGGGCTTTTTCGAGATAAGACTTGAGGAGACGGTTTGGTTTGACCTCCACAACGAAGCAAGCCCGCTGGAATTTGAAACCAATGTGGGCCATGTCCGCAGAACAGAAAATGATTTTTACGAGGGCAACTTCAGCGACACTGATTTTTTCCATGGCAAGGAGGAGGAAATGGACCTTGTTTTTCTGCCCGCTCTTGAACGCGAAAAAAATAGTTCCGAGAATTGCGAGTTCTTCACATTCCCGAAATTTCTTTGCTGGGGGTCTGTTTCTGTCATACTAGATGTATCAAATTGTTTTCTCCACAATCTCCCTACTTGCTTTCCCGTGACGGTTGCTCCTCTCGATCCATCTCTACATCGTTTCGGAACATCAAAGCGAGTAGAGAGAGGGGATAGTAACAGCAGCGGAGGACCGTCCATCCAGGCAAGTAATAGAAGCAGGCAGAGTTGAGCAGGAGGGTGGGAGATCCGAGAGGGGATCGCACAAAAGAAACGGTACAGAGCAGGCAAGGAATTTGTACATGTATGAAAAGTCTTCGGGTCTCTCTCTCTTCCTCCCTCTTCGCCAAGATAAGATAAATTCCGCCACAGCCGCCGGCGCCGTCGTCGCCTACGGAGAGGAACAAAGATCGAAGTATAACGGGGACGAGATTGACGCATTGACGATGAGAGAGAGAGAGATGACAATGATCAGCGGCTGCTTATGAAAAGGAAGAGAAATTGGGAAGTAGAAGCTTCAGATTCCATCTTACGTCCCTCCCTGCCAAATAATACGATACGATACACCCAGCAGCAAGCAAACAATCTTTTTTCCCGGAAACCCCCCCCCCCCCAGTCTTATCGTTTCCCACCCACGCAGCGCAGAAATTAAAGCAAAAAGAGGAAGAAGGGAGACGCGCGCACACATCCAGTGAGGATGAATGATGGAGCGAGGGAGGGAGGTGATTATACAAAGAAAATTCGTCTCTTCGCCAGACAGGCTTCCACAGACACACACGCGCGTGCGCAAACCCAGGGGGGAAATTATTCAATAATAAAGAGAAACAAGGCCACATCAAGGGGAGCCGATGACTATCACATCGTCCACTCGAAACTCTACTCCAGAGGACGGTCCATCGCCACGGCCGGGCCAGGTAAGAGCGGTAACCGCTTATCCAGATTCAACTCGGCGCTGCTGCGGGCCGACGACGAGGGCCGGCTATTAGGGATATGGTGAGGGTCTTTGGGCGGGGTCGGCGGGGCGCGGCCGCCGATAATGTAATGAGGAGGAGTAGATGAACGGGCGGTGCGGCTGTCCTCGTGATTTGAGGTCCCAGATGTGGTGGTTTCGGGCTCGACAAGGGAGGCGCGGCTCGGGACGGGAGTGACACGGGGGGAGGCGTTGGAGGCGGATTCGGCAGCTTCGCCGATGACGGGGAGGGTGGTGGGAGCGACGATGCCGTCGTTGTTGTCGGTGGCGGAGGAAGGGGGTGAGATGGTGGTCATGAGGCGGTCGGGGAGGTCGGATTCGGGGCCGTGGGTCTTCTTGCTCTTCTCGGCCATGGCTTCGGCTTTATGGAGGACTTCGGCGGTGCCACTGGGATTGCGGCTAGTGGTGGCGGAAAGATGTGGGTCCTCGATGATCCCATCGATGCTACCAGCAGGGATAGCAACGCCTGCAGCGTTTGTAGTGAGACGTTCCTTTTCGGCGACGAGAGCGGCGTGCTCACGGGACATGGTGATGCCCGAGATGAAGCGAATGAATCGATCGCCGTAACGTTCTGGAGGAATGGGGGAAATTTGTGATTCGTGGCCACCAAGACCTTTGTAGAAGTGTTCGGCACGTTTGAGGAGCGTGTACTGTCAATGAATCATTAGCATTTGAACAAATTTCCAAGGGATCCCCGTCATGGTAGAGGAACACATCATTACTCACCCTTGTCAAGCAGTCGATAATACCCAAGTAGTAGATCTCCTCGCCTGGCCGGTCGTCCTCGTGCGTCGCTCGGAAGCCACCATCATCAGCATAGAAAAAGAAACCATCACGCCCAGCCGCTTCCGGCATCTTGTCGATTGCCTGATCCATTGGAATGGGTCTCTGTTTTTGCACCAGATCTCGTAACTCCCGGGCACGCTTGGCGTTTTCCATTTTGCTGGGAGTGCGCGCCAGACTGCCCGGACCAGGCGCCATGACTGTACCAGCGCCTGCAGAATCGTCTTGTTTGGAAGCGCCGCCCGGTTGGAAAACCTGCAGAGTTTTGTCACGAAGATTTTCCTCGTTACCACGCTCAAGGTCGTGGAATCCGACGAGGAGAGAGTAATCCATGATCTTGAGGCGCTGGAGCAATGCGACGTCCTTTTGCATTTGTTCCACAAACGCTGCCTTCTTGGTCGGACCGAATTCGAGGTGTAGATTTCTTCGCAACCAATTCAGATCCTTGAGCGTCGCTCGCGGATTCTTTTCGAGATCTTCTTCTTTGAAATCCCGTCCGATTGTGCTTCCTTTGAGATCAAAGGTGCGATGAATATCACGATGCGGCGGGAAGAGGTTGTTCATGACGACGAAATGGATTTTCCGGCCATATGGGATCTTGACCCGGTGAAGGCCGTAGAATTGTGAGAGTAGCGTATTGGGGTTATCCTGAACGTGATTGTAGTAGTCCACCAAAATTTTGCGCAGAAATTTGTGCTCGCCGTGATGAATGGTCTTGATGATATATTTGTAATCACGGGAGAAGTAAAAGAATGATCCACTCTTGCCAGGCGATCCCAACTCCGAAAGAATGTACTTAGCTGTCAGGGACATGAGATAGTCGGCAGGATCAATCTGAAATGCAGCTCGCATATGTCGAAATACCCAAGGAGCGTAGTCCTTGAATTTGAAATCGTATTTGGCGCTGGGCGTGAGCTCGTTCCCGGCGATATCGAAACTGAATTTATGCTTGGCCGCGAAGTCGCTCGGCTCGAGGGCTCGATCCAGTTTGGCATTACATCGGCTAACACAGAAGCGGATACCTGTGAGCATGTTATACGCGGTGACATAATTGACATGATGTTCGTCGACCTTGGTTCCCACCACGACACGTTCGTCATCGATGTCTTCCCGTTGTTTTTTGGCGCGCTTGGCTTTGATGATCTCTGCCCAGCGTGCAGCGTCTTCGTCCTGGGCGAACTCATCAAGCGGCATATCTGAAGCCACAGACTTCGTCTGTTTTCGCACAAGCTGGAGAGAGCCTCTCCGTTTTGTTGGTGTGTTGGGGGAGAAGCGGCCCGATGCATGAACTGCGCTATCGCTCGTGGGATCCTGTCCATCCTTGGACGTACGGGTGATGACCTTGGGCACTTCGAGAGTATGCCGGTGTACTAAGCGGTCAGGCCGCGACATGGGCAGAATAGAAGGTGAGCTGGATCCATTGGGAGTGAAGGCGGGAGGTGATGAGGCTCGGTGGTGGTGTGGTTTTTGCGGAGGTGGTTTCAACATGTCTTCTGCAACGGGTCCTGACGGAGCTGGCGAGCTCTCCTTGACCGGCGACAGAGCGGCGACCGGTGTTGTCGGGACCGTACCATACGCCGAGGTGCGTGCGGATTGGTTGGGCGTAGTGTCGACAGTGGGAAATGCGACGGGTCTGCTCATCGGAGATCTGGGAGTTGACGGCTTAGTGTTGGCCGGATATGAGCCAAAATAACCGTCGGGCGATACAGCAGACCGGCTGTTGGCATCTCTATTGGCCTCTGATGATCTGTGTTCATTGCTCATGCCGTTTTCCGAGCCATTCATCGTGCCAGAACTCTTCTTCGACCGAGCACTCAATGAAGCAGCCTTTGCGCTAGGTGTTCGGTCGCTGCTGTGACTGCCATTCGGGATTGTCAAAATGCTCCCGTCCTTTCCTCCTAGTCCTTCCCGGACAGTGCTGTTGTGTGTGCCATTTGCGCCCGGGGTTTGTGGCCATCCGCCCGGTAATTGTGTCGCAGCAGACAGCGCTTGCTGCTCGGAGGATAGTCGTTGCAGGTCGCTGGAACGACGACCCTTGTTATTGATCTCGCCATTCTGTGGGGATTGTGAGTATGACGCAGTTGCATGACCAGCGTCGGCGACGACTGTGCCGCCCGTCGGGCGACCATCTATGGCGTGGACCATGAGCCAGGTGGAATGCTGAGCGGCATGGATGTCGGAAGACTTTCTCACGCTGAGTGAGCTGGCGTGAGACGGCAGCCGATGAAGCTGATCGTCATTGTCCGATTGAGGGATTGCGGACGCCAGGGTGACGACGACGGTGGTGGTGGTGGTGGTGGAGAGGGAGGAAGGGCGGTGTGGAGCGGTGTTGGCGTGTCGTCGGGAGAGAAAGCAGGCAGGCAGACAGGCCGGCAGAGAAACAGGCACAGTAAGTGCTGTATACGGTAGGTGAGTAGCGTGAGTTGTTAGTGCAGGCCAGCAGTAGTGGTGGTGGTGGTGGTGGTGTGTGTACCTATGCAGCAGAAGTAGTGCAGTCTGGGATATGATGAAAGTGAGTGATGTCCATCCACTACGTACATCAGAGGGAAGAGAGCCGGAGTGGGTGAGTGAGCGATCACTGTGGTGTCCAGTACAGTAGGGCCAACACACACAACACACACCTCACACATACATAATACATACAGTACACACCTCACACCCAGACAAACGCCGGCGCTCTGGGATTGAATGCCGTGCCAACTTCTACCTCCTCTTGGCACTGACGCAGCGGACGAACGTGTCCAGCAGCCCGGGAGCTTTTTCCTCACTTTCAAGGTTGACAGCGGTTGACATCTGAACTCTAATCCGCCGGTCGCAATATTAATAAACGCCGAGATGCTGGCTGACGTCTTCATATGTTCACGGGATTTTGCTTTTCTATCGTCTTGATCGGAGACCACTACGGTAGAAAGGAACTGGGTTCACGGACTGGGAGATCTATTCGTCGTGTTTGATTGATACCACTTTGCCAACTGTAATGACACTGACACTCACTGTGCACAAGGGATGCAGGACTATCCTGCAAATCATGAAACCCTGTGCACATGCGCCCGGGGAGAATCACCTCAAAAGGCAGGCGCGAAATGGGCTGAATCTTCTCCGATGGAAAAGAGTCCAGTCTCGTACAATATGGGGATGCACAATCGCTTGCGTGTCTTCTTCATTACCGCCGAAGTGTTCACGCATGACAGAGTACAGTAAGATGACCATCATCATTAAGAGTCATAGGCGAAATGAAACGAAGATCCGCAGCACGCACCATGTCCTACAGCGGGTTCAGATTTGGAGACGGAATGCATCATCATTCCTCTCCTCATCACTCGGGAAGATTCCATACAAGGATAATGTAAACAACAGATATTGCTGACGGAGCGCCCGAGGGATGAAAGTGCCCCAGCAGGAATAACATGAATACGAAACAGGGCAAGTCAGGTACCATCTAATGGTTATTTGATTATTATGGTGTGTGTGTGTGTGTGTGCATGGATGGATGGATGGATCAGCTGAATGATCGCCTCTAGGAGGATCATCGTGTTTACCTCATCGCGGCGAGACGCGTGGAGGGCTTCAGAGAGGAGAAGCCCATCGTCCAACGGTCGATCACATGATCGTCACGTTCACACGCTGCTTATGAGTGTCGCTTTCACTACCTACAGTACAATTACCTACAGTACAAACAGTTGGTATGCGGCATGTTCGATTTGTTTACCAGATTGGCCAGAATAAATACGTGATCGGTCGAATATGCCGCACGAGGACTTAATCATCCGCATGGGCGGACAAAAGGAAATCAATACACCACGATGAGTCCACGAGAGTTCCCAAACAATGTGAACGGCGAAGATAGAGCAAGGCAGAATATAATACGATCCATAGCCGAACCAAGGTCATTCTTACATACGATTGACAGGCTGTACGGTGGCATGCGTGCGTCCATTCAGAGACGCCATCGCAACAACGCCCTCGACTCCAGCATGACGATAGGTAGCCCGCCCTGATGACTTTGGCTTTCATCATAAGGCTTCTCTGCCTGCCCAAGTCAATTTTACCAGCCGCCGCGCTAACAACCAACCCATCAGCCCAATCCAGCAATCGGGAAGTTTTTCCCCAATCGTGTTTTACCCTGGTCCTCGGCGCGTCTCTCTCCCTCTCTCTCTACCTACCTAGGTGGGTACCTAGGTATTTCTCTTTCTCCCGTTCATGACTTCATTACTCATCCATCCCTAGGTATTGTTATTGTCAGCTAATTAGTTGGCTTTCGGAGCGACTTCATGGCTATAATCTTAATCCACGTCACTCATCGATGTACCGCATCAGATCTCTTGGGCGAGGACAACATCATGAACGTCATGGAACACAGTAGACATCGTCGCGGATTTTCATTGAATGCTGACCGCGACGATGGCACGTATTATAAATAGTAACAGGCTCGCTAAGTATCCCCCATGTTCGAATGCGCGACTAGGTGCGGCGTGGTTCTTCAGACAGGCAGAGCTTTCTCCCGCGATTTCCAAGGAACATTGACATTTTCGACGCGATGGAACGCGCTCTGGACGATTGATATGTTATAAATGCTCCCTTTTCCTTGCATCATGATACGGAGCAGAATGTAAGATCACAAGGAAGAGAAGGCGAAATGAAACGAGGATATAACAGTATAAAAGTGTTTTTCAATTCAAAAACCCATCAGAAGGATCGCGACAGAATGCGCGCCTCCCTTTCACCATGTTCGCTTCACGCACGCATACACACAAAAATCTGCAAAAGGCATGATGGTCCGCCAGTACAACACGTAGAAAAACGCCAGGCAAACGCCAGTCTGCTCCCTTCACCGCCCACTGTGGACTGTCCACACGTGGCCGGCATCACCACCTCCACACACACACACATACCAGCCCCTTATAAATAATCTGTAAGCACCGACGCGTGACACCTCCCGCTCAAGGGTAGTTCAGAAGAATGTCTTGAAGGACGGCAAAGAAGTGCCGAATGGAGCGGGTAAGCGAGAGGTGCACACATACGGTGTATTACCCAACCTCCCCGGAAGCGATGGGAGGAGGCAATTCGTCGTCGCGGTTTCGTAAAATAAAGAAGAGGGTTCGGGGTTATCTTGAGAGAGGAAGAACTGGGAAAAGGCAAGAAGAAGCAGCAACGTCAGTCCGAAGAGGTGACTTCCGGAAAGGGCGGGCGAGTGCAGCAGCAGCGATTTCATCACGCGTGCGGGTTCGTCGCTCCAGTTCTGGGGAGTAGGGTATTCCTCTTCGAAACGATGACAAGACAAAAAAAAGCGCCGAGGGAAGAATCGAAGTAAAGTCCGAGTCATGGCGGCATTTATGCCTTGGTCGCTGTCGCTCCGGCGGCCTTCTTGGGAGTGGCCTTCTTTGTGGCGGTGGCGGCCTTCTTCTTGGGTGCGGCCTTGGTCGCAGAGGCAGCCTTCGTCTTGGTGACACGGCCAGACTTGGTCTTTCCTAGGACGACAGCAGCCTTGTCCTCAACAGCGGGGGCCTGGGAAAGGAAACTCGAATTAGTAACAGAACTCCGACAACGATAATCGCGTGCATATCGGTTTAAGCAACGGCGGCAGCAAAGAAACTTACAGCCGAGGCAGGAGTCTTACGCACCTTGCTAGTGTTGGCCTTGGTCTTGGTAGCCGGTGCCTTCTTGGTGGCAGCAGCCTTGGGCTTTGCCTCAGCCTTGGTCTTGGTGGCGGCGGTCTTGGTAGTCTTCTTTGCGGCAGCAGTGGTGGCCTTCTTGGGAGCAGCGGCTTTGGCGGCCTTAGGCTTGGCTTCGGTCTTTGCAGCAGGCTTGCTGGCAGCAAGCTTCACGGGTCCGGAAGGTCCTGTAGAAAACGAAGACGACGAGGTCAGCCATCTGCCTGCTTTGATCGAGCGTCGATTGGATAGTTCGATGGCGCAAAGTGCTCGTAGAGAGTACAAGATCATTGCGAATCGATTGCAATGGTTGGCAACATCTCACACAAAAAAAAAAAAAAACGCATCATTGGAAATTTGACTTACCCTTGGGGCGGAGGAAGACACCGCTGTCGGTACCGCGCTGGAGAGCCTTGTTGAGCTGAGTGGTGAAGGCATTCTCGCTGACGTTGGTGACGCTGGGGTGGTTGGCCAAAAGGTGCTTCTTGATGGCTTGACGGCTGTGGAAAAACAAGACATGGTTAGCACGAGGATTCAAAACAAATCATCAAACCCCACCAGCCGCCCAAACTTGGCAACGACGGCGGTGGCGATGGGAGTAAATTATTAACTCACCTAGATCCACCACGGTCCTTGAGCTGAAGCGGCGAGCATATTAGTACAAAGTTCAAAACGTTTTGATCGTTGCTGTCGGGCGCAATCGTGACGCGAAGTCACCGTGTCGCAATCCTGAAAGCGGACGCGCGAAACGGCGGCGAGACGAGGTTTTGCGCCGGATGAAGCACACTCACCTGCAGAATAGCCTCCTTGATCATGTCTATATGCAAGAATCATCAGTAAATGTACCAGAACATGTAAACATCAATCTGACGCGAGAACGCGCGAAATGGTGATGTTTCAATCGGTGTTGGAGCATCACTTACCCTGGTAGGAGGGATGAGCAGCAGTGGATGCGGCCTTCTTGGGCGCGGCCGCAGTGCCAGTTGCCTTCTTAGTTCCAGCCATTGTATTGATTTGGTTTTTTGATGTGGTTGATGAAGCGAGATCTGATCGACAAGATGATGTATTGGAATAGACGAGAAGCTGTGTAGAAGAATTGTTGTTGTTGAATGGCGATGGATGATAATGGAGGAGGAGGGAGGGCAGGGCAGGTGTGCGCGATGCGCGGGGACGCTCTGGTTTTGAAGGCCGGGGTGGGTGTGCCAGCTTCGCTCTAATCAATCTTTCTGCTCTGCACACGCTACACACACTTTCACCACACAGTCTCAACTTTCACATCCGCACACTTTCTCTCTTTCTTCCACAGGCTGGGCCTGTTCTCCGTCTCCTCCTCCTTTTCCTCTCTGTTATTTCTGAATCAAAGAACCATCGATATCTTCCATTGATATAACGCTAACGCCATCGGGACGACGTCCAAACAACACCTCCTCCCATCTCGTCCACGTCGCGTCTGTCTCCGCTCTCGTGGCTGCCATTCCTTTCTCTCTCCCTCACTTCGTCTTCGTAGTCTTCGTCTCACTCGATCGGACCCTGAACGTGCTTTCGTCATCATTCACCGCTCTCATGTGGGTCGGATGGAGATGCTCAGTCGCAGTTCCTCTTGGTCGGTATCGGCGCGCCCTCGCGGCGCTTGGTTCTGCTCCGACGCGCTCGGTTTGTTTTGAAGCATTGCACACTACGATTATTTGGAGTATGCTTTGTGCATGTGTTCATCGTCCGACACGCGGTCTTAGTCCCCAATGCTGGAGACAATCTGTACGCCATGTGATCCGTTTAATGTTGAGCTTTTCATCACGATGAGTGTAGCTTGGCAGATTTTTGTCAGCAGATGCGACGAGCTTCACAGACTCGACTTGTTGCACCACAATAGCGACAACAACAAACACAAATTTCGAGATGGCGAGCCATACGTGCAAATAGACTCTCTTTCATCTGAATCGTACATGCTGTCGGCCTTATTTTTGAGAGAGTTCTCCCATCTTTCCTGAGGCTCGCGCAACAGTCCGGTGACGCCCGAGACGCAAAGCTCAAAAAGCTGTCACCTGATCAACAACGATCCAACGTGACAACAATCCTTTCCAAATGATGACTAGAACTTGTGGTTGGGAAAATGCAGATTTTCCATAAGTGTCATCTTTAGACGTCCTGTGTCTGAGTATCATTGTGTGTATCGTCAACATCGACCGTCGTCCATTAGTCGCGACGAGCCAACCGTCGCAACCCGCAGCGCACTCACACGAGCTGCCTCTCCATTCCATCGAGATTACAGCAATCATGTTGGCCAATTCACCCATGGTGGATTGAGAGCGTAACTTACCTCGCCAGGGCAATCAATTATGTTTTTAAATAATAGACTGCAACAGCGATGCCATAACAAAGTCCTCGCGTGAATAGATCCCCGTCGCGCGTCGGCCAATTCCGCCAAGCCGTCTCCCGAGTGCGATGAATTTCTCCACCGCCAACAAAACAAATCAAATGCTGAAAATCCCGTCAAGTAGCTGAAGAGGAAAGCGTCAGATTTGATCGATTGGGATCGTCAACGGAGCGGGTCTTTCTTTGCGCAAGGAAGCACTCTCGCGGCGCAAGCTCAACGAGCAAACATCTTCGAGTTGGAAAGCTTTCGGTTGGTATCTCTGACGACCTGGGCAAAGCCTGCCACCTTCGCAAAGACTGCGATGCGGCGCTAGATTTTCCGTAGACTCTATGAATCTATTACAATCTTCAATCGATTCCATATCAATCAACGTATGATACGCGCAACATTGTCATGATCGTCAAGTCATCATGAACGAGGATGGTTTCCCCAACGCGACGCCGAAGCTCCCAGCAACACATCCGTCACAGCTCACAACCCGGAAACAACGCATGAAGACGGCACGGATGCGGCCTGGGCCGCCATCCCAACTGCATTGAGTATCGGGCGCGCCTCCGCACAGACCTCTTCTCGTCTCTAATCCGATCACGCATCATGCGCTGAGCCCCAAGCCGGCGGAGGGGGAGAGACCGCCAGCCGAACTGTACACAGGTGTCGCGTGAACGCACGCAAATTGTAACGGGCCAAGACTTGTGAAAAGCTCCCGAGGTCCAAATAGTGGAGAAGAGGATGAATACAGTCACGTAGCAAAGTACACACTATCATCATACGCGGAGAGCGGATCGAGGGTGTTCTGCATTCAAGTGGTACATACGATGGTAGATGGGCCATAGCGCTATGTCTGAAGGACAAAAGCTGCTTTCCCTCACTGCTGTGTCCGCCGTCAGTATGACCTCTCGCCTCCTCGACTTCCAAAAAAAGGTTTTATATATTTTAGGGTGTGGGTCCCCAAATTTGCTTGCTTTCCCTGGTGATGCTGATGCCGGCGTATCCTTTGGGCATACGATGAAATTGAAAGAGGCGCGAAGATCAGTGCATCAGACCTCCAAGACAAAAGGATAAGTCTTCTACACTTTGTTGAATGAAAGCAAGGGTCTTGACAAGTGGGGAACATATGCTGTTCAGATCAGCGCTGCTCAGGCTGACTTCCACGTAAGCTTGAGGGAAGGATTTGTCAGTGATCAGCAGATTGTCAGTTTTTGACGCTTTATTGGCTGCTGCCATCGATGGATATGAACTCGTGCATCAGAATGTTTGAAATTTGTTCGACGAAATTCCGGCAGCGCCTGTGTCGGTCTCCATTGATAATTGGCCGATTCGAACTATGCCAGAATGGCGAAAGGGAACCGAAATTATGTTGTCTTGGGTGCGCAAATGCCCGATTGTTGTATTGTCTTGTTCAAGACACGGTGTTGCAATTGTCGTTTTGAACGGAGCCAGCGTTGTTGGAGGAGTCGGCAATGCTGATGAGGTGATGTGTTGTAGCCAAGATCGACCGAAGATCTCGGAATCGTTCTTAAAGTAAGGAGGTGCGGTCGTGAAGGGATGCTGTAGTACAAGCCGAGGTCGCGAGATAGAGTGTGAAGTTTTTGTGATGATCAGGGTGTAGAACTGATCACTTAGCTGTAGGAAGTATACAGTGCATAGCATACTCCATGTCAGTGCAGTGTCGACCCAATCGGTGTCCAAGAAGTCGGTGGGTTGAGGATTAGCGTTCAACACGAGAGATCAAGAAGAGAAATCGTAAAATGAAGCAAACGCGCAAAAAAAAGCAACAAAGCAAGCAGGTCGTCCGTCAGATCATCTCGCCAAAAGAAAAAAGGTCGTCGCAAGCATATCGCCGCCCCCGGGACCACGAAAAACGTAAGCGTCCGTGTCAGGAAACCAGATCCCGACGATCGTCAAGGAAATTCATGCTCGTAGAAGGAAACTCCAGGCAGCATACCAGCTGGCCTCGTCGTTGTCCCAGCAGAACCACAAACCCAAAAGAAAAACGCCACGATATACTCCTACAGAACTCGCTCCCCAAGGCAGATGATGATGATGACCGGAGCGGCCTGCGCTCCGTCATTTATGCATGCGCAGCTGGCGGACCCGGGGCTTGCGATGGTCCACCGCGCGGTGCGAAACCGCCTCGTCGAGGCTGCCCTTGCGAGCCGTTCGTAGCGACTTGGCCCTGCTGATCAGGACGAGGGCCGCCTCTCCCACGACCAGCGTATCCGCCTCGTCCTCCACGGTGGCCAGAGCCAGTCCGGTTAGCAGGGTTGAGAAGATCTTGGCCACTGCCCTGTTGACGCCCATTCGCAGGTTGGCCAGATTGGTTTGGAGGAGCAGTGTTGATGGGGCGAGGAATAGACTCTGGAGAGTCATAGACATAGAGAGACTTGTCAATAGCAGCCGGGATGGGCTGAATTTCAGTGCCCAATTCCTGCTCAATGCGGTAAAGATTGAAACGATCCTCCCAATTGATCAAATTAATTGCTAGACCAAGGTGTCCAAATCGACCAGAACGACCAATACGATGAAGATATGTCTCTGCATTCTTGGGAAAGTCAAAGTTGATGACGACGTTCACAGCCTGAATGTCAATACCTCTGGTCAACAGATCTGAGCAGACAAGGTTGCGCATGGCGCCGTTGCGGAAGTCATGGAAGACGCGATTTCTGTGATGTTGTAGCATTTTGGCGTGAGAGTAGAAACAGGAATAACCCAATTCGGTGATCTTTTTAGCCAGAAGCTCGACTCGGGTAGTGCTGTTGCAGAAGATGATGGACTGGTTGATCTGCAGGCGACTGAACAGTGTGTTCAAACAGTGAACCTTTTGCTTCTCCTCCACAAAGGCATAGTATTGAGTAATACCGCGAAGCGTCAACTCGTCCATCAAGTTGATTTCGTGTGGGTCATTCATGTGTTTATCCTTGAAATCCTTCACGACAACTGGGAATGTAGCAGAAAAGAGCATGACCTGTCGATCTTTCGGGTGGAATTGTAGGAGCTGTTCGATGGTGACGGTGAATTCGGGTGACAGCAGCTTATCGGCTTCGTCCATGACAAATGTTTGCGCATGTGAAAGATCTGCTACTCCCTTGGACGCCAAATCAAGAATACGTCCAGGTGTGCCGACAACGATGTGAACAGGTTCATTCAAGCGCATGATATCATCGCGTAGGCCAGTACCTCCGGTTGTGACCATGACATTGATCCCCAAGTGCTTGCCGAGGGTCTTGCATACTTGTGATGTTTGCAGCGCCAACTCTCGCGTTGGCACGAGGAGAAGAGCTTGGATTTTGTCGACCTTTGCATTGACACGTTCCAGTGTGGGAATCACGAAGGCCGCAGTCTTGCCAGTACCGTTCTTGGCACGCGCCAGAACATCCCGCCCAGTCAGCGCAACCGGAATGGTCTCTTCTTGAATGGGTGACGGCTTCTCAAAACCAGCCTCAAAGATTCCCATTAACAGTTCTCGCTTCAAGTAGAACTCCTCGAACTCTATTCCCTTTGTCGCCGTAACATCTTCGGTTTGGTGTCGGTTGTCCTTTGGTGGGGCCTTTAGGCCTGCCCGATAATCGCCTGCATTTGGTGTGCTGTCGTTGAGACTGGTCGCCTCGAGCTTATTTGACAGCTCGGACGCCATTATAATGGAGATGTAGAGTCTTCTGTGAAAGTTCTCTCACACTTGCGCGTGCTCTTGTCCAAACTCAACGGTGGTGTTGAGAACAGAATTCCGGTAATGAAGATCGGTGTTGGAAATTGAGACCTGTCAACTAGCCGGCGAATGCGGTGTGTTCGATGTGAGAGGTTGATTTGGTCGCTAGACACAATATTGGTGATACAACCACGATTGATGGGTCGAATCGCTTTCACGCCTTGATGATGAGTGAGCTGAAGATTGGCCAAGTCGTGGTGAGCGCACAGCAAGCCCAGTGGTGAGTTCCGGTTCGGCCACAGGATAAAGCGGATCTGAAGATGATGTTTTCGTCGAAACGGGTCGGGTGGAAGGATCAGAGTTGGGTGATGAGAGGGAGTGGAAACAAGGTGATAGGTGTCGAATTGTGCTGGTTGTAGAAATCTGGTAGCCCTGGCATGGAGAAGAACCAGAGCCAAAGCCAATGTTGGTGGTGGGCTTGGTCCAAGCTGGGCCGCAAATATTATGTATGTACTGTACCGTACAGTCCAGGATATGGCGAGTACAATAATCACACCTGCATAAGGATATACTCATCCCTTGCTTGACCTCCGTCTCCTCCATGCATACATATACGTGATAACGAGGTTGTCCACGCCAATTCAACTCTGCTTTGCCATCCAATAGCTGCTTCAGACCGCATTTCCATTACGACCGCTTAATGGATGCTTGACGATCCGTTGGTATCATTCTACAAGAACTTCCCGAGATCATAGCTTCTTAGTTGCGTTGCCGCCATGGCCAGTCCGAGAATGTTGGTGATAGCTCGTATGCCTGCGTTGCACGCTCAACGACCGTTTGCATCAATTTGTCGAACATCCAGGGCGTCTCATCTCTCATCATGGGCATGCCTGAACTCGTCGCAGACCACAATCAAATATCCACTCTCTCGACAATCCCGATGCAGACAAACCACAACCAGTTTGTCTCTGGCAAGCCTCAAACCGCACAATTTGATACGATCATTGAGCCAGTCGCGATCACTAGCTGAAGATCAGAAGCCACGGAAAATGAGCGACGATGCTCTCCGAACGTGGGCTGAAGGTTATCTCGCCTCGGGCGGTGGAGCGACGGCTATGCTCAAACTCGCCAAGCGTCGCTCCAATGCCCTTCTCGCCATAAGTATTATCATAGGGATCAATGCCGCAGTCTTCGTCACGTGGCAATTCACATTATCGACAAACAATCAGGTACTCTCCACAATTATGCAGTCACAATTTATGACATCCAACTTGCACATGGCACACAATTGCTACTTCAGCCTGGTCGGAGCTGCTTTCTCACATACCAGCCCGGTTCACTTTTTCTTTAATGTGGTGAACCTGTGGTCTTTGGGCTCATTTCTGGTCACGATACCTGGGATCGGAGCAGCTCACGTCATTGGCATTACACTCTCTTCTGCTATCATCGGCAACCTTTGCCAACTACAGAGGAATCCTCCTGGAGACAGGATACTACTCGGCGCCAGTGGGGTCGTAATGGGCATTGCGGCCGTCGCGACTTGTTGTGCGCCGTCTGCCCCAATGCGCCTTTTCCTCATCCCTGTGAACTTTCCTCTGTGGGTGTTCACGGTCGGCTATGCGTTGGTCGACTCTTATTATATCAATTCGCCAACAGCCACTACCGGACATGCCGCACACATCGGAGGCGGACTGGCCGGTGTAGCATATTACTGGATTTTTCTCCGCAGATATGGTGCTCAGCAGCTGGCACGTAAATTCTTGCGAAGCCAACATAAGTGAGAGCTCAATGGTACGGAATTCTACTGGTCAACTCAGTGATTTGGGGCCTATCATCAAGCTTACTACTCAGCTTTCGATGGATCGCTATCTTGACACAAGTGCGACGTAAAGCCGCAGGCAGGAGCCAATGATAAGCGTGAGATGAATGATCTTCGAGGAGCTCCTGCCTGACTTGTTTCATGTACGTGTAAATTTCCGAGGTCAGAAACCTTGACACGCCCTGATGGTAGGTTGGATACGAGAGTTCACTGTACATAATCATTTCTCTGATCGCTACATATGCAGTATCAGCATGTTGGCATTACTACTGTTCTCCGTTCTCCTGCATTTCGCCACTGGGACGACCCGAGCTTTTGAATGCCATACGACCCCCAGCTCATTGTTCTCGCGCTGGACTGCTCCTCTGGCTCGTTTGGTATCCGATTTTTTGCATAGCCAATGCGAGAGCCACAAAGACCTCTTTGAAGACAGGAGAATCCATATTGCTACGTGGCCGCAATATGGAAATTTCACTACCACAGGCACGGAGTTGACGACATTTTCGAGTGTCCAAGGTTTCGCATTCGCTATACCCAGGTGTGCGTCAGCCGGAAGCAGACAAGCGGTGCTCGACGACCTCATGAGTATGATGGGATATGAGATGGGCAGTATGCTGAACTTCTCGATGCCGGTTGAGTGGTCAACATTCTCGATTATCGGTGGGCAGCCAACCTTGCATGCAGCTGATAGAAGGCCGTCGATTGCAGAAATTGGGCCTCGAACGAACAGGTTTGGCCACTTTCGAACCTTCTATTCCAGCACAAACAGAAAAATTGAGGTGAACATTGATGCGCAAGGTCACTGGTTTGATAACGCAAGTTCCCATCTGAGCATAGCAGGTTGCGGCGAAGCTGACATGCGCTCACGACTGGTCACATTGGAGACACATTACTTTTCCTCGGAAGGATTAACCATCGTATCAGATGTGGATGATATTCTTCGAGTTGCCGAGATCTGGAATCCTAAACAGATGATCTTCAACACCTTTGTGCGGACCTTTCAGCCTTGGTTGGAAATGCCCCAGATTTATCGAGACTAGCAATCCACGGCACCTTCAGCACATTTCCATTGGCTTTCAGATACGCCGGAGCTTGGCTATGACTTTTATGTCCAGGGTATAAATAAGTAGTCAGTATGATTCAAGACCCTTGAACGAGTCGTTAGGCAGCTAACTCCCAATGTTCAGTTATCCTGCAGGCACGTTTGACTTTCGACCGATGATATACGACAGCATCCACGAGACGATGAGTCCTCGCTACAACAATCTGCACCGGCTCATGGAGTCCTTTCCACGTCGAAAGTTTGTCTTCGTCGGCGACACAACGCCAGGTTCTACACTTAAGACCTACATCGGCCTCGCAAAAGAGTACCCGGATCAAGTCCAGTGCATAATTGTCAGGGATGTTTCTGCCACGGAGCCAGCCAACTGGATCACACCGAACTTGAAAGATCTGCGGAAGCTCAAGGGCAAATACATCATCTTTGATACACCTCAAGATCTCGACAACACTACTTCTTTGATGACTCGGTTGCAGAGTGGTGAGCAGGCTGGATGCGGCGGTGTGGACATTGATACCGGCGCCCATGGTTACGGTCCCATTAGCTCGATGGTGATCTCAGCATAGCGTGCTGTCAACATGTTCACTCGATGTTCGCTTCTCCTGTGGAAGAGACCTCACGTCGCTTGTCCAGCAGATCGGCGCACGGGTGCTTGGTACCATCACGGAGGGTACGAGCCGCAACATGATCATGCAATAAGGAGTGTTGTAAAGATGAACTCCGGCTGGGGGTGAGCCGTCCGTAGCGGGAGAAGCGAGATTGTTCTTCCGTAGATATCGTGCTTTATGAGCGATGATACAGCTACCTAGGTAGTCATTCAATGTCGCCCAATTTCTGCCAACCATATCATATATCATGGTGCCCATGTGCTTTCTAGAGTTTGATGAGCAGAGCCAAAATCTGAAGCCTGAGGCCTAAGCGCCCATGAGCGGAATATTCCCGCTTGCCAAGATCTTTTCGGCTTTGCTTGATTTTGTCGCAAAGAGCTTGAAGCAAGAAAAACTAGCTGCAACTTCAAAATTGCGATTACTCGCGCCAATCGCTCGAACTCCGCAGCGAACACTTCCGCAACATCAACAATTTATACAGGCGAGACCGCCCACGAACAATGTCATTCCGAGGGGGCTCACGAGGAGGCGGTGGAGGACGTGGTGGATTTGGCGGCGGTGGTGGAGGTTTCCGAGGCGGCCGTGGAGGCGGACGAGGAGGATTCCAATCGAACTACGGACCACCAGATGCAGTCTTCGGTGAGTTATCTCGCAGACAACCGTCTGGAAATGTTTTTGATAACGATGGCAATCTAACGTGGCCATCGCAGAGATGGGTGAATTCCTACACTCGACCGAAGGCGAGCTCGTCTGCAGCTCCATCAACACTAAAATCCCCTACTTCAACGCGCCCATCTACCTTGAGAACAAGACCAAGATCGGACAGGTCGACGAGATTCTCGGCCCGCTGAACCAGGTTTATTTCACTATCAAGCCGCAGGAGGGCATCCAGGCAACTTCTTTCAAGACCGGTGACAAATTCTACATCGGAGGCGACAAACTCTTGCCATTGGAGAAGTTTCTGCCTAAGCCAAAGCCGCCGCCAGGAACAGTATCGAAGGTCAAGAAGCCCGCACGTGGCGGTGCTCGTGGTGGTGCCGGTGGTTTCTCTCGGGGTCGGGGTGCGCCCAGAGGACGGGGTGGTCCACCTGGTCGCGGAGGCTTCGGCGCAAGAGGCGGTGGTGGATTTGGAGGACGAGGAGGTGGCGGCGGGTTCGGTGGTGGACGAGGCGGCAGCGGATTCGGCGGACGTGGACGTGGAACGCCTCGTGGCCGTGGCCGGGGATTCTAGGGGCTTGCGTCCTCAGCCTCCTTCCTGTCCTCTTGTGTTTGCATGGCGAATCGGCGTTTGGAATTACGGGTTTACACGAGATGTTTCGTGTCTGGTTTACGATCTGCTATCACTTGTGTTGTCGTTGTGGGGGCATGGCGTAGAGACACGCTGCAGTCGGATCAGGCTGACCCCTATGTACTATGCTCAAATCTGATGAACCACTGTCATATTGCATCTGTTTACACTGTGCTCCCTTTGTGCCGTGTCGGGGTCCTCGAAATCGCGCAGTGCACTCGTCACGGGCATCTGACAATCGGTTGAACACGTTTTCTCGCATTTGTAAGTAGACACAGCCCAGACGTCAACGCTTTTCGGTACATAAGCAATGAGACAACATGCAATCGCCACGATCATATATCCACCACCAGATCTCAGTGCATATAAACGACAGCTGAAGATCAAGATGAATATACAATATGATGATATTGCCATGCAAGGTCATGATCAATCATGTTGAGCCAAACGGTCGCTTCGCGCAAAGACCGCAAACGAAAAGCGAAAACAACCCAAACCCTTAATCGACCCTAAGGGCCAGCATCACTTGGGCATCTGGGCACGTTGACGCCCAACCCCCAAAGCGTCTCAATATCACCTGGGCAGGTTGGGTTGGAGAACCCGCAGGTCACACAACGACGCTCACATGAAAGGTGAACCAAACTAAGCCACGCTCGAGTATAATTGGGCTTTTCCAACAAGACAGATATGACCTTCTACAGAGTGCTTGATCGCACCAAAGAAACCAATGGCACAACACTCGTCAGCATTCATACAGTCCTTCTATTTCCCATCATGCAACAACGCCTAAAACCAATGTAGAGTGCGATCACCCCAACCCAGCAGTACCAAACCTCATCCGCTGCTCAACGGGATTGATCAACCCCTCACCCGATTGGCCCAAACCTTTACCCTCCTGCCATCCCATCTTCTGCATCATACGATGACCGAAGCTGTCGCTGCCAATCTTCGACGCCGATGCGCCGACGATTTCGCCATTCCGGGGAGCGTGACTACCACCTCCGCCACCCCGGCCGCCGCCAACAGTCCGTGCAGCTCGGCCCTTACGGGCGAGGGCATTCTTGAGCTTATACACCTGGCCGTGGGTGGCGATGGTGCCGGAGCGGGCGATTTCGACGAAGGCGTCGAATTCGGCGTCGCCAGGACAAGGGGTGCGTTGGGTTTTGGTGATCATGGGAAAGCGGTGCTTGCCTGCTCCTTGTGACTTGGAATTGAGATGAAGTCGCGTACAGATCTCGTGGAGAGCCTTGCGGTCGGCCTTGTCCATCGGAGGAAATGCGCGCTGTTCGAGGTCGACCTCAAGGAGGAAAGCGTAGAGCTCGTCGAGACATTGTTTGATTGTGATGCCCGTTGAATATTTCGCCTTAAGGTCTTCGCGGCCTGTTCGCGCGGCCTTGCCAAGTAGGCCATCCTTGCGCTGCTCTTCACGTTCAAGCTTTTTGAGTCGCTTCTTTTCGCGATCATTATCCCACGACGCCATTGTGACCTCGAGGAGCTCGTCGTCCGATATTGCCTCCAGAGCGGCTGGGATCTTGCCCTTGCGACCCTTCTTAAGAGGTCGAAGCGAAGGGCGGTCAAAATCCATTATGTCAAAGCCGTTATTACCATATTGATCCAAGCTGTCAGCGAGCGCAGTGGCATCGACAAAACGATGAGGTTCTCGTTTGCCTCCACGCCTGGAGCGCTTGCTGGGTGTACTACCGAAGGTGAGTTTGCCGATGTCAGCCAAACCGAGCTGTGCTGCTTCGAGGTCGCCAATGCCATCATCAAAATCACCATCCTCAATGATCAACTCGTCTGCGTCGATACCCCATTCTGCTTGTTTGGCAAAGAGTCGGGCAAGTTTTTCATCCTCCATGCGCTCGATCCGACGTCTTCGCAGGTCGTCCTCGTCATCGTACATCTGAGACTGGTTGTATTCAATTTCATCCTCCAACTCTGACTGACCCTCATCGGAGTCCTCACTGTCGAAGTTTTCCGGAACATCAGAGCCATCACTAACCCATGCGCTGTCTTCGCTTGCATCTTTGCTCTTGTCATCATCTTTAGACATTTTTAGCTTGCGAGGAAGAACTTCATCGTCTGGAATGATTCGTCCGTCGACCACGAGCGAAGGGCCTTCAAGACCTGCTGTGCGTGCGAATGCCAGCATGCCCGAGACCGTACCTGAGCTGTCGCCTGTCTGTTGTTCCTCCTGTTCCTCCTGTGCTAATTGCGCGGCAAGATTGGCCATATAATCGTCGTATGCTGCTTCTGCGCCATCATCGTCTTCGTCTGAATCAAGAGCAGTTCTTAAGGCTCGGTTGCCCTTCTTTCGGCCCTTCTTACCTCTCCTCTTGGAAGTCCGAGCATTACCATTTTCCTGGGCCTGAAGCTCGTGATTCTTATTTGTGGCATTTTTCTCACATTGTAGCAGTGATGAAATTACATCCTCGGCAT
Organism: Dissoconium aciculare CBS 342.82; assembly: GCF_010015565.1. Lineage (NCBI taxonomy): Eukaryota > Fungi > Ascomycota > Dothideomycetes > Mycosphaerellales > Dissoconiaceae > Dissoconium > Dissoconium aciculare. The sequence continues at coordinate 397,521 of NW_022984953.1, forward strand.
CCTTATCTCGAGTCATCTTTGTTTCCCTGACCGGAAGATTGAGCTTCTGCTGAGGTGTCAGCGTCGGCTGTTTGGACGACGTCGCCATTGCAGTCTCGAGGGTAGGTTGTTTTTCTCCCGGAGCATGATTCCTCCACCACGATCCGGACGGTGCAGGAGTAAAGCCCTGTGATTCCTTTGTTGCATCTTTTGCTAATTTTCCAGGTCCAACCCCAAATGCGATACTCGTTGCAGTGTTTGACTCGAGTCGATCCGCGACCTCGAAGGCACCTGCTGTGACTGTCTTATTACTGACGTGCAGTGGGTCGTTCACAATCTTCGTGCGTCCTCGGCCATGAAAGACGACCTGTTCCTCACTTGAGTCCGATCGAGCTGGAGACGGAGACCGTCGGAGAGGGACATCGTGCCTGACCTTGCTAGGTCTGACGAGCGTCTCGTCTCCGGCGGTGTCCACTATGAAGAGAGGGGCCTCGATATGGATCGAAGTCTCAGCAGATTCCGCATTGTTGACGCTGGCGATGCGTGTATGATGTGATTGTTCCTTGTCGATATCCATTTTCACTTCACGATCTTCAAGAATCATTTCGGCCATGCTGTGATTGGGCACTGTCGCGTCAATGTCCGTAATGATGTTCGTGATGATTGTGCTATCCTCATTATCCTCATCCATATCCTCGGAGTCCTCGCTACTGCCATTGGCGATCTGATGTTTGAGCTCTATTGGTGGTGTGCTGGTGCCGGCGCTGATAAATGCGATTGTGCGGTGCCTAAGCTCGACACGGTTACTGCTAGGCGTGGACGTGGCTTGAGTATTTGTTTGCGTGAAGCCACGGAACCCGGTGTAGATGTTATCATCTGTGTTTTGGCGATACAATTTCAGCACTCGTTCTGATCAAGATTGAGTTGTACGAGCAGTGGCGAATATGACCAACCATCATCGTCGGACCAGCCATTGGCTCTTGAAGCACCGCCTCCAGATTGCCAGGAATTGCTCTTCTGGGCCTTCTGCTTGTGCTTTGCACGACCCGAGGTTGGCGTTTTGCCGCCCTTCTTTTTCGCCATGATCTGTGACTGGTTCGCGTCGCTTACAGATTATGCGCTTCAAGCTTGAAGACGAGGACGCCGCGCTCTGACTATGCGATATTCGAGGTGACACTTCCTGAGGCCAGCAAGATAAAACGACAGAGACACGTCAATAACAATTGCAACCGGGAGGGACTTAACGATCCCTCAAGTGAATAAGAAAGTTTGCGATTGCCTTCAGTGGACCCCGTCCGTTCCTGACATTTATTACCGGACGATGACATGCACGAGTGATGAGCAAGCGCGGAGCTCAGGGCAATCATGCAGGTGTGCTTTGAGCTACAGTGACCTATCGATAGGCGATACCAAACCCCCGCCACCATCGGGCTGCCTGGAATGCGACAAGGCAAGTAAGCCGGGCGACCTGGAGGATCATCGCTGCGCAACAGGGCAGGACTATTGTGATAAGTGCGGGCGGGCACGCTTCCGAGGGCCTGCGTCTCGTGCTCACTTCAGATGACACATGCTGCAGTGCTTGCACTACACACATTCAACTCTTCTGGTCAGAAGCACTTGGAGCAGATCATAAACCAGATACAGCAGCAGCAGCCTCCCCGTGATTGTACAGTAGTCCGCTTGACGCACATCGAAGCACACGACCGCGATTCCCATATACTCGGGCTCCCGTCAGCCAGACCATAGAGACCTGGACTGCTCTGGCTGCACTCGCTCACTATCCTGGCATCCTGTGGATGTGAGTGCAGCGACAGAGCAGACCCCACGCAACGACCTCTCCTCTTACTTCACTACCTTCTATCGCACCTCTGGTGTCCCTCATAATGAACGATTTCGCACGCATCTCTAAGCGCGCTGTGGAGTTCATCTTTGATCGTCCGCCACGTAATGACGACTCATCACCGATCTGGTGTCTAGGCAAATCGTATGACTCTTCGCACATCGATGTCCGTTCTATCGCCTCAACAGGCAGCTCGCCCTCCGGCCGATCCGACGCCGCAGTCTCACATCCGGATTCCGCCGTCGCCGACGATGTATCTTTACAGCCAAGGGAGCAAACAGATGAAGAGCTAGTGAAGACCTTCGACCAGGTTCAGGTCTCGAAGTCGATGGATGAGGAGGATCTAGGATGGCCCTCTGAGTTTCTGGACGATTTCGAGTCGCGGATCTGGATGACATATCGGAGTGGCTTCGCGCCTATCGCCAAATCGTCAGATCCGGCGGCCTCAGCTGCCATGTCGTTTACCACGAAAATGCGCAATCTCGCAAATCAGGGTGGCTTCACATCTGACGCGGGCTGGGGCTGTATGATTCGTAGTGGACAGTCTTTGCTGGCGAACACCGTCTTGACGCTGAGGTTGGGAAGGGAGTGGAGGAGAGGCCAGAAGCAGAAGGAGCATGAGGAATTGTTGTCACTCTTCGCAGATACACCAGAAGCGCCGTTTTCAATACACAAGTTTGTAGAGCACGGCGCGCAGGCGTGTGGGACTTATCCCGGTCAATGGTTTGGACCAAGTGCGACCGCCAGGTGCATTAGGTGAGGCAGTCGATGAACGTACGCTTTCAATACCAGCGCTAAATGTCAGACAGCGCGCTCACTGAACGATATGACCAAGCCGGACTGAGAGTCTACGCAAAGCCAAATGATGGAGATGTCTATATTGACTCACTAGTCGCGACGGCCACACAGAAAGATGCCGACGAGCAATTCCAACCTACGTTGATCCTTCTCGGGATCCGAATAGGAATCGAGAAAATTACACCCGCGTACCACGCAGCTCTGAAGGCCGTGCTGGAATTACCGCAGAGCGTGGGCATCGCTGGCGGCCGGCCCAGCAGCAGTCACTACTTCGTCGGTCATCAAGGCGACCACTTCTTCTACCTCGACCCCCACTACACTCGACCGATGCTCTCATCACAACCACAAGCAGAGGACGTGGGAACATGTCACACACGCCGCCTGCGCCGGTTGAGCCTAGCGGAGATGGATCCATCCATGCTGCTTGGTTTCCTCGTGCGTTCAAGGGAGGACTTTGATGACTGGCGAGCTGCAATCGCCGTGATTCCTGGGAAAGCCATCATTCATGTGCACGAAAAGGAGCCGAAATATGCTACCGGCTTTGAGCGACCTGGTGCTGAGGACGAGGTTGAGACCATGGACGATGACGACGATGATGACGACGATGATGATCTTGGTGCGGAGCCGGAGGAGGTTCATAAGGAAGGGAGCTCAGAGGAAGACGGGCCTCGCAATGTTGGTCCATCATAAAGTAATCCCTACATACAGCAGTCTCCCCGAATGCGAGCATAGAGCCGCAATTATGCTGTGACTTTGTGCATGGAGGGACAATTGATGTGCATTTTTACGCTTGTATGAAGGAGCGCTTTGGTGGGCGATGCAATCCATAGGCCGAGGGTACATGAGAAAATCACACGGCAGTACGATGAACTTCGCTATATTATGATGAACTGAAATATTGATCCCAACGCGATCAAAGTTCTCATTTCGCTATGTCTAATCAATCGCATGTCGTCCAAGGTTCCCAGCCTCGTCAATGGAAACGGTATGACGCACGGTGCATATAGCGGTGCAACATTTTCCCAGCGCGCGTGTCAAGTCCAGGCGCTCGACGCGAGCGCGACACGCTAAAGCACATGCGGACGAATGTCCAAACAACACCTCATGGAAGCCCCAGTCCAGTTGGCCCAGCCACACAGTATTCACGTTGAATCGCTCATCTTGTAACCGTTAAATGCCAATGGCAACAAGATTTTGAAGCGAGATTGAAGGCAGATTGTAGCCGTGGAAAGAAGAAACAGTTTTCAAGATCATGCATTCATCTCGCAGCTATGTTTGGTAATCGCAGCAGCCATCCCGAAAGATTTCCTGGTGCTGGTGCTGCTACTATACATTCCTTTCCAGCGAATAACGCTCACCAGTTCGGCGCGCGACCAGCTGCATATGCCGGCGCCGATGGTATTTCTGAGAGCGAGAAAGCCGGAGAAAACATCTTTCAACTCGAAATGTTCTCCATTCGAGTTTCACAAAACAGGGAAAATAATAATTCAAAACCCAGCCCATGATCGCATCACACGAACAAAAACGCCACAGAGCCCATCATTCATGAGCCCAATTCCCCCTGAATGTGTTAAAGAACCAAGTCGCAAAAAGGAAAACGCCCCATCAGATCCAAAGAAGAGACAGAGTCGCTTATTTGGTGGATGAAGAGTACTTGGTGACGGCCTTGGTACCCTCGGAGACGGCGTGCTTGGCAAGCTCGCCGGGGAGGATGAGTCGGACGGAGGTCTGGATCTCACGCGATGAGATTGTGGACTTCTTGTTGTATGCGGCGAGCTTGGAGGCCTCGGTGGCGACGCGCTCGAAGATGTCGTTGACGAAGGAGTTCAGGATGGACATGGCACGGTTGGAGATACCGGTGTCGGGGTGGACCTGCTTGAGGACTGCAGAACAAAAGACGCGTCAGAATTATGACTCATGATATCACATGTGAAAGACCGGATTGGACTTCGAGGTTCGAAGTGGCAACCGAGCTTGAAAGCTGACATACCCTTGTAGATGTAAGAGCTGTAGGTCTCCTTGCGGGTCTTGGTGCGCTTCTTCTTGTCACCGGAGGGAGCGGCAGTCTTCTTGCCAGCCTCCTTCTTCTCGGTGGCGGGAGCCTTGCCGGCTGGGGCCTTGCCAGCGGTGGTGGGGGTCTAAAGGAAAACACGTGTCAGAGATGCGATGCGCTCAATCAAAGGGCGGAATTGCGCGCAAAGTCGCAAACTGGTGCTAAATACCTTGGATGCAACCTTGGGAGCCATTTCGACGATTTCGGATTTGTTGGAAAGTAGAGGATGAGCTTGAGATAAGTCTGGGATGAATAGCGGTCAAGGTCGATGAATTCCTGCAGCAGTGGGTTGGTTGAGGAAAGAAGAGAGGGAAACGCGTCGAAGGTGGAGAGGCACTGGCTGGCTTATGTAGTGAGCGTGCAGCAGCGGCAAAGCCCGCTATCAAAGTCGCGCTCGCCCGCTGATGTTGTTTGTGGTCTGTCGCGGTCGGCTTAGCGTCCTTTCCGCTTTGGGAATGGTCCAGCCCATGATTGATCTTCTGGGGAAGACAGCGCGCGCCCTGCCTCATATAACCACAGCGTCGCCCACTTGCGACATCTTCTGGTTCTCTTTCCATTTCTCAACTACAGCATCCATCTCTGCCATTCAAAGCCATCTTCTACGTCTCACGACACCTTCAACACCTCAAACCCAACCACCACCACCAAATCAATCAAAATGACTGGAGGAAAGTCCGGAGGCAAGGCCAGCGGTGCCAAGTCCAACGCGCAATCGTGAGTTTTCGCCTTTCCTCGCGTCCTGCGTCTCTCGTCGCAATCTGCTCTTTGAGTGATGTTTGGGCTTTCGAATCCACTTCGATGATGGGGATTCGAATCCTAATCGCGTCCTTTGAGTCCAATTTCATTGACATAGGCTAACATGATCAATCCAGTCGTTCATCCAAGGCCGGTCTCGCGTTCCCCGTCGGTCGTGTCCACCGTCTTCTCCGAAAGGGCAACTACGCTCAACGTGTTGGTGCCGGTGCTCCCGTCTACCTCGCTGCCGTCCTCGAGTACCTCGCTGCCGAAATTCTCGAGTTGGCTGGTAACGCCGCTCGTGACAACAAGAAGACCCGTATCATCCCCCGTCACTTGCAGCTTGCCATCCGCAACGACGAGGAGTTGAACAAGCTTCTCGGACACGTCACCATCGCCCAGGGTGGTGTTCTCCCCAACATTCACCAGAGTAAGTTTTGTCCACTACAATGCCCAATCATTGTACGATCATTAACATTATCTTCTAGACCTCCTCCCCAAGAAGACCTCCACCGCCAAGGACAAGTCCAGCCAAAACCTTTAAGCGGTTTCTTTTTGAGGTTTTTCGAATGCAAATGGGTTTACGGCGCAGATTTTTGGGTTGCTTGATGATAACGGGCTCATCAACGGTGGACACGAGCTCTGGTTACGGCGTGTCTTTTGATTACTTTATTGTTCTACCTCTTTTTTCCGATGCATGCGGGCTGGCTTCTGATCTGTTCGAAGCAGCTGACAAGGCTGTACAATATGCCTAACAGGCAGCTCACAAACTGGCTACAGTGGCCGAGAGCACAACCTTTACGATGATACCAAGAATTGAAGCATCTGATCAGAATTCTCCGTCTATTTCTCTTTTCGCACCCATGAGTTCCAAGGTTGCTTGAATTGATGACTATCATCAGCAATGACGTCTTCTGCTGTGCTTACAAGCTTGCTTTAGCTCTGCGCCGAGCCAAATGCGCGTTCACGACATCAACGTCCAAAAAATGTCGAACACAGTTGCAGCGTGCTCGAAATACGCCAGAACATGTTTGCGAAAGATCAATCACAGAGGCGACAGGGGACGCATTTAAGTGGTAGCGAAAAAGGCAAGAAATTATACAACGACTACCGACGCCATAGAAAATGAACAGATGACAACGCCGCGGAAAAGCCACGTTGTAAGAACTTTCGATGTTTCGAGAAAGGATCCGGCCCAGTAGAATCAAGAAATCAACCCAAGGTAAGTCTAGAGGAGGAGCATGCGGCGCGGGTCCTCAATGTATTCCTACGGTAAAATCATAGTTAGCATGACAGAGCCATCTGACTTTCTAGGAATGAATGACGTACCTTGATCTTGACCAAGAAAGTGACGGCCTCTCGGCCATCCAGAAGTCGGTGGTCGTAGGTCAATGCGAGGTACATCATGGGGCGGATCTCAACCTTGCCGTTGATCGCAACAGGCTTCTCCTTGATGGCGTGCAGACCGAGGACGGCGGTTTGGGGCAAGTTGATGATGGGTGTACCCATAAGGGAACCGAAAACGCCGCCGTTGCTGATGGTGAAGGTACCACCAGCCATGTCCTCGATGGTGAGCTTGTTATCACGAGCCTGACGAGATCTTTGTTAGTGATACACTCGAATACTCATCCTGTTAAGTGTTCTCTACCTTCTTTCCAAGCTCAGCGATGCCAGACTCAATACCAATGAGGTCAAGCGCCTCAGCGTTGCGGACGACGGGAGTCACAAGACCCTTCTCAGTGGCAACAGCCACGCTGACGTCTACGTAATCTCTGTAGACGATGGTGTCGCCGCTGCCTGGTCCTTCGATGCTGGCGTTCACAGCGGGAATGTCGCGCATGGCCAGAATTGAGGCACGGGTAAAGGCACTCATGAAACCAAACTTGATGCCGGTCTTCTTGAGAATCTCATCCTTGTACAGCTTGCGCATTTCCATCAAGGCAGACATGTCGACCTCGTTGAATGTGGTGAGGGAAGCTGCAGTGTTCTGGGATTGCTTCAGGCGCTCTGCTATCCTCAGACGCATACGGTTCATCTTCACTCTGCGCTCCTCCCTGTTACCATATGGTCCCTGGTCTTTCGACGATGATTCTGACTCCTTCTGCTTGGCCTCGACCTTCTTTGGTTCCGACTTTGATGGAGCAGGCTTCGATTCCTTCTTAGGCTCTGGCTTGGGCTCCTCCTTCTTAGGTTCTGGCTTCGACTCCTCCTTCTTAGGCTCAGGTTTTGGTTCCTCCTTCTTCTCTTCCTTCTTTTCCTCCTTCGGCTCCGACTTTGCTGATGGCTCGCCTCCAAGCTCAATCCTGACTAGATCCTGACCGACGGTCACGGTATCCTCCTCGTTCGCCAAGAACTCCTTGATGGTTCCAGCAGCTGGCGCATTGACTGACACGTCAATCTTGTCGGTCTCGATGGTTGCAATCTCCTCGTCTAGCTCGACATAATCGCCAACCTTTTTCGAGAATTGCTTCAAGGTACCCTCACTAATCGACTCTGCCATTTCTGGTACCTTGACAACTTGCTCCTCTACAGAAACATTTCGATTAGCCGTCAACTTCAAAATTGTAGGGCGCGCTCGTTCCTACCATGTTGTCGACTTGATACGCTGAAGTAGCGCGACTGAAGAACGGGGAGCGATTTGCTAGAAGCATATCAGCTTTGTCATGACCACAAGCGTGGCCTGCGTATCATTGCATACATGGAATGTGTTGGGGCGACGTGCGTCCTTGATGGTGATGCGCTGATCGAGAGTGATCGTGCTGTTGCGCAAGAGCGCAATAGTCGAGCGGAAGTAGCAGGAGTTTGACGGAATAGCGCAGTAGAGCGCTGTCCAGAGCTACCAGCCAGCCGGCGTAGGCATTGTGAGCTCGACATGTTGCGGGTATGAGGCGTATAATAGATATGATCCTCTTCGTACAGGGTTGTCACGATGCTTGGAAATGCCAGAGAAAGAAAAGGGACAGCTATGTAGACAAACAAGTCAGACTCCCGAATGACCCGTGGTGTGACGAAGCGGCTCAACAGCCTGAAGCAGCGAAAGCCAAGCTGCACGCCTGCGTCAGTGCGGATGCGTGGGATGCAAATTGGTCGCGGCACTACCCGCTCGAGGTGAGCACTCGCCTCAGATGCCGTCTTAGGGTTTGGGTAACGTCTTCGCCTTTTCATGGAGAGATCCTTCCTTCTTGTTGTCCTTGGAACCATCCAATTTTACAGCGATACCAGGCATACGTGCTGCCGTGAAAGTGAGTATTCGGCTGGTTTAATAGAGCCCGAAGGCGGAGTGGAGCAATTTGCTCCTGTACACCAGAGGTGTGCTAACGCGAGGCTTTACATGTATTCATAACTCAGAGGATACGGTCCATAGTACCTTGCCTGCTGAATCGCGACATGCATAGGATACGCAACATGGTCTATGTTCACCCCTTCAGGTTCGAACACATGCCAATGTTTGCCCCAGATAAGACTCACGAGCTGCACAACATCAGCACTTAGCCTGCCAGCGTCCGAGCAATTGCCACTTACAGTCGCGCCGAAAGACCGAATATCTGTTGGTGTCGACCATTGTACCTGGGTTAAACCTTGATAGACCTTAGTATAAATGCTTAGAGAGTTGTAAAAACTGTACAACGATGAGAAAGTTAAGAAAAGGTTACTGGTACCTGGATTCCTAAATCTACCTAGGGACATTAACTAGTATAACGACCTTGAAGGCCTGGGTGAAAGTAGAATTCACCACGGTGCCTGAGGCACAGAATTGTAAGAACAACGTAATGACATTACAGAAACCCTAGCAAGCTCAGTTGCCCTGTCTGTCCGCCCGGCGCGATCGACTTCAGTTGCCTTCACGAGACCAGCAGCAGCCTGCAACACGAATCAACAGCGGCGGAGCGCAAAAGTACGTCGATAAAGCACCCTCTCTGGCCGAGCGGGCCTCCTCACAGCAATATGGCCTCCACCAAGCTTCACGTTCTGTACGGCCACTCCAGCCATTGACCACCCAAACGTGTTCTAATCCCTCTTACAGCTCGCTCTATCGTCGCTCTCTCAAACTCGCTCTCGACTGGGCTGTGGCTCGAGATGTCTGGCGTGGCCAGGCTGTTTATATTCGCGGACTGTTCGACGCGAACAAGACTGTCTCGCAGCCTCGACAGCAAAAAGTAGGAGTCGGCCCTAGGTTAGATCATTGGACACGGAAGAACCAATGTTGACCAGGAGAACAGGAATTGATCGAGCAGACCGAGGCATTGCTTGAGAAGTGGAAGCACCCGGATCCATACAGACCACCTACAGCACCAGGTGGAAGCAAATACCAGCGAAACTTACCATCACCACGACGTGACCGTAAGTGCATTACCCCTGTGAAATGGTACCCTGCGCTCACTCTCTTTAGCACCCCCACCCATGCATGTATAAGAGGAACAGGAGGATCCGGCGTTTCTAGAACTGTACATATGGATACCTTTGTCCTATTGAAGGACGACGACACAATAGAAAATGTTTCATTTCTCATGCACACAATCCGTGGTACATGCAATATTTATTACAAGGAACGTACAGCTCCGAGGTTTGGTCGATCATAGCCTGGCTCCACGTCTAATATGTGTGCTCATTGTGCCCACTCGACTGATTGCCCAGGAACGCATAGTGGCCACCAATCTGTCTATCTGGTCAATCGTGTTGCCGGCATGCAAACAGACACGGACTCGCTCTGATCCTGCCGGTACCGTCGGTGGCATTATGCTTCGAACTACGAATCCACGTCGCTGGCAGTGTTCCGCGAGCGCTTTCGGGTCCGAAGAAAGCACGGCGAAGATTGGCGTCTTTGGGCATCGCGAGGGACATTGTATGAGTCGCTCTTGGCCCTGGGGAAGCTGCAGTGACTCTTGCATTTCCAGCAGCCGCACATGGAGTGCTTCGATCAGCACTTGCAGATCACGCATTAACGAGACAGTCTTGCCCTCCATCAGGAACGAATACGATGCCCTCACAGCCGCCTGCGCAGGATAAGCCATAAACGTCGTGTATATCATCGGCCGAGCGTAGTTGATTAGATATTCTCTGATCAACGCATTGCAGAGCAATATGGCACCGTTACACGCCATCGCTTTGCCGAACGTGTGAAGCCGTACTGTGATATCGTCCTCAAGACCAAGCTGGCAGACAAGACCTCTGCCCTTCTCCCCAAATATGCCGGTCGAATGTGCCTCGTCGACGACAATATGACCATTACCCAGCGGTAACAGATCCCTCACGATGTCGACGATAGCTTTCAAGTCTGCTATGTCGCCATCCATGCTGTATACGGCTTCCACTGCAACAAAAACATTCCGACGGCCCTGCTGGATGAGAACGTCCCCGTTGATACGTGACTCCAGTACACTTCTCAATGATCCGATGTCGTTGTGGGCAAAGCTGACCTGTACTGTAGCTCGTGACAGTCTCATGCCCTCGTGCACGCTTGCGTGTATCAATTCATCGTGTACGATGACATCTCCCGGCTGAGGAAGACATGAGAATAAACCGACATTTGCATCGAACCCCGAATTGCATAGTAACCCAGTTGCAGCTCGGTGAAAGGAAGCAATGTCGTGTTCTAGTCGCTCGGTGTATTTCGAATTCCCATCAAGAAGTCTCGAGCCTCCACTGCCAATGTTGGCCAGGGCGGGTTCTAAATGCAGTTCTTGTAGAAATCTAGTCCTCAGCTGTGGTGAGGATGCCAATGAGAGGAAGTCATTGGATGAGAAGTCCACCGAACGCGGCGAGTTGATAGTCAATTTTCTTATCGTCGATTGTTGACGTCTTTTATCCAGTGCATTCGCGAGTGCTTGCTCGAGTAGTGATAAATTTCTCTCTGCCATCATTCGGTAACATCGTGAACGAGCATGATCATGTTTGCGAGTCGGGAACACGCTCTAGATGCGAATGCCGTGGCGTCGCGCGATCTCGGACCGACTGCCCTGTTGAACTTGATCTCCCCACCACAGCGCTCGGGCCTAGCCAATGCCGCTCGTGGAGTACAGTGAGCCATTGGGTCAAGCTCTACGATAACAACACATGATACTTCTTTGTGCTCCATTCGCTGTCTGACTGTCTGCATATTCTCGATATGCCGCAGCTATGAGGCAAGTTGGCTCGGTCTTATGGCCGAAATTGAGGATCCTTCAAATATATGGTGCAAACACTGGTGTCGGCAAGACCATATTCTCGTCGGTACTCTGCCGAGCTTTCAAGAAACACATACAGAAAGTCCACTACCTCAAGCCCGTCTCAACTGGACCGCTCAATGAGGCCGACGACCAGTAAGTAACACAGCACAAGATATACGAAATGCATGCTCGTTGCTTCAATGCGTCGCCAAAGCATGATTGTCGACATCGGCCTAGACCACCAACCCCAACACCAACCCTATACCGACCCTGATCAACTGGACGGCTAACATTACTGGCTGGCAGTCACATGTCCACATTTGGATCGAATGTCACGTCTCAATGTCTGTACCAGTTTGATGAGCCAATAAGTCCTCACTTGGCGGTGCGTTCCGCTGCGAAGGTATGGTCGACCATGGAAAGCAAGCGCACAGTAGTAGCTGACATTGACAGCCCTTGTCGGACGCCGAGGTACTGGAAGGTGTTTATCGAGAACTGAAATCGTACGCGAATGGCGACGAAGGCGTCTCAGTCGTAGAGACGGCTGGTGGAGTTCTGTCGCCATCGCCTTCTGGAAGCTCACAGGCCGACCTGTATCGACCTCTGAGGCTACCAACCCTGCTTGTGGGCGACTACAACCTTGGTGGTATTGGTACCACCATCTCTGCATGGGAGTCACTACGCATACGAGGATACGATGTCAACCATGTTGCATTGTTTGCTGAGGATCGGTACGATAACCACACGTACCTCAAAGAGTATTTCCATGATCGTGGCGTCAGTGCGTTCTCCATCGCCCCTCCACCGGAAAGGGTTCCATCTCTCGAGGAAGACACCCAGGCCATGCTTGCATACTATCAAAACTCCAGCGAGACGGCAGAGGTACAGGGCTTCATCGGAAGATTCCTTGCAGAGCACGATCAGCGCATCAGCAAAATCAGATCTCTTCCCGAGCAAGCCGAGAAGGTGATATGGCATCCTTTCATGCAACATACTGAGCGATCGAAAGACACTATCACGGCTTGGGACTCAGCATACGGAGACTTCTTCCAAAGCTTCACAACAAAGCGGGACGTAGCTACTAATGCACTTTCAAAGGCAGAGAAGTCACTACTTCAACCAGCCTTCGATGGCTCAGCATCGTGGTGGACGCAAGGCTTAGGCCACGGAAATCCTCAACTCGCGATTGTCGCTGCACATGCTGCGGGTAGATACGGGCATGTCATGTTCGGTGGAGCGATTCACGAACCCGCTCTTCAACTTGCTCAGACGCTTGTCGAGCGACCCGAGAACCCTCGACTAAACAGGGTGTTCTACTCGGACAACGGCAGCACCGGTATGGAAGTCGCCGTGAAGATGGCGCTGCGAGCATCGGTCAACCGCTTTCTTGGAAAACGAAGCGCCGACCACAGAAAACTCGATATCAGGATATTGGGCCTCAAGAATAGCTACCACGGCGATACCATGGGCACCATGGACTGCTCAGAGCCAAGCATATACAACGAGAAGGTTGAATGGTACAAAGGTCGGGGTATCTGGCTAGACTTTCCAACAATTAAGATGCGACAAGGACAATGGCTCGTTGAACCCTTTGATAGTAGAGACGAAAGTGCATCCAAGAGTTTGTCGTCAGAGACAAAGTACTTCGACACCATTGACGATATCTTTGACTTCAGCAATCGCCAGCAAGAACACCAAGCATACACCTCTTATATCCGTGCAAAGCTATTAGAAAGCGTTGAGAAGCATGGAGTGAGCTTCGGAGCACTGATCATCGAGCCAATGTTGCTCGGGGCTGGCGGTATGATGTTTGCAGATCCGTTGTATCAGAAAGTCCTAGTGGAAGTTGCACGGGAGTTTCATGATGATCGCTCGTGGCTTCAACAGGAGTATGATGCGAGCCAACAAGAGTCTAACGACACCAATTGGGCGGGCATGCCTGTCATTTTCGACGAGGTGTTTACTGGACTGTACCGACTGGGACGCTTCAGCGCAGCCAGCTTCCTAGGCGTCCACCCAGATATCGTCGTCAACGCCAAACTGCTCACTGGCGGACTTCTGCCTCTTTGCACAACAACAACCAGTGAGGCAATCTTCAGTGCCTTCCTGAGCAATGACAAAACCGACGCTTTGCTGCACGGTCATAGTTACACAGCTCATCCCATCGGCTGCTCTGTCGCAAACGAAAGTCTGAAAACTTTGACCAAGCTTGATACCGATGGTACATGGGAGGCATACAAGAAGGACTGGACTTCTCAGTCGACATCGACAGCCGCAACGCGTCATCGCAACAAGAACAAAATCTGGAGTATGTGGTCTTCTTCGTTTCTTGCATCGGCCTCCCACAAAAACAGCGTTGACAATGTCTTTGCCATTGGATCGGTGCTTGCGTTGACACTCAAAGATCCGAATGGCTCGGGATATGCGTCTACGGCAGCAACTGGATTACGCGATAAGTTGTTGGCGGGCAGCGGGCAGGACGATGCTGTCATCCATTCCCGAGTGCTTGGCAATGTACTGTACCTGATGGCAGCACTCAACACACCCGGAAAGACACTGCAGGATATCCAGGAAATTGTGTTGAAGGCGCTGAAATGAAAACGAAGTGTTGAATGCCGCGTCCATTTCCCGGCCCTTTCCCGGCTGGTCTTTGACTCTTTGCATGACTCTTTGCATGTTGCTTGCTGCGATGTATGCTCAGGTGGACCACGATCCAACGGGTTCGGCCACGACGCGGAAGCCGCAGCAGGCGCGTCCTCGAAAGTAGCGCGTGCTTTCGTGTTCTGCGGCATTTCATGATATGACCGCCAACTGTCATGCCCATTATATACTAGAGTTTATCAATAACCTACCTGGTGCACGATCATTCAATGCCACCATATCTTACACTATCAACGATGAGTTGTAAGACTCTGGCTGACCGACACAGCTGTGCGACGGATACTATTGGCGCAGGTGAGATAAGCAGCAAGCATAGAAACCCGAGGAATTTCCCGTGAAAGGCGCCGGTGATCCTGCGTATTTATAGATGCCTCGTGTGTGGAAGCTCTGAGAATATCCACTGTAGCTACTGCATATCTAGGATATTAGACGGGCTTGAACGAACTAAGTACGATAGAAAGCTGGCCTTGCAGCGAACAGTCCCTCAAGATGAGCCTCACCATGCCACGGATCGTGAGCGAAGAGGAGTCGCGACACAAACCACGAATCCTCTGCCTACATGGCGGCGGAGTCACAGCCGAGGTCTTTGAGATGCAAGCGCGGTCACTGATTCGCTGTCTTCCCGACTTTCGACTCGTCTTCGCCGACGGGCCATTCTTCTGCGATGCCGGACCCGGAATCATGTCCGTCTATTCAGAACACGGTCCATTCCGGAGATGGGTACGATGGCTGCCCGAACACCCTCCGATCGATGATGATACTGCAATAGAAGAAATCATGTACGCGATCAACACATGTAAAGAGAACGATCGAGGTGACGGGCCATGGGTTGGCTTGCTGGGCTTCAGCCAGGGCGCCAAAATCGTATCGAGCTTGCTCTACGACCAGCAGATTCGCCTTGAGAAGACGGGCAAGGCGGACACGGATTACAAATTTGCGGTGGTCATGGCAGGACAGGGACCGCTGGTGTCGTTATCCGAGCACAGCCAGAGTCCGGCCATGATTACCGCTGGCGCGATGAGTCAACGGTTTGAGGGTGTCAGCCCACATATCGTCAAATTGCCTACAATCCATCTCCATGGCTTGAGCGATCCGGGCTTGCCTCTTCATCAGCAGTTCTTCCGCCAGTACCACGACTTGTCGAGCAGTTTGCTTCTAGAATGGGCCGGTGCGCATCGCGTACCGATAAAGAAGGAAGATGTGGAGCCTCTTACGGAAGCAATCTATAATGTTGCTAGAAGACAGGGAGTGGAGTTTGAAGACGAGTGAAGACGGATGATGACGAATGTTAATGATGATAGAGTCCGCATGACAAATTGATAGATGGAGCGCTAGCTTCAAGAAATGAATCATACAGCTACAGCGCCATTTCAATAGGACGTGGGTAATGATCTACAGGTCGGCATCTAAACATGAACTGCCTCGTTCATGACCTCAACACCAGTCGTGGGAGCGGCGGCGCGTCTCAGAACGTTCCACACACCATCGTATTCAGAATGGGCTGGCTCGCGCCGTCATTGCTGCTCGGAAGTTGAACATTCATATCTTACATAGGACTTTCCTGGTTCACGGAAGCTGTATACACGATTCATTAAAATGTCGGCGCAAACCTGCATCAATCAATCAATCAATCAATCAATCAACAAATCAATCAATCAATCAACAACATCGTTTCTAAGCGTGAGAAGCTGCTGCACGACCTCCTCCATCTTGCTTCGCACCGCATCATGGAACATGACATTGGTAGTGAAGACTTTGCAGCCCTTGATCTTTTTCGCCGTCTCCAACGCCAGGTCTTGATCCACGTACATGTCGTGGATATAAGATGCAGCATAGACAGGAACCTCGTTCTTCGCGAGCTGCGCTTCATCGTAGAGAGCCGGCCAGTCTTCGATCTCTGCGAGTCGCTGTCCGACCTCCTTGACCTTCTTCAGCTGGGCGTAGTCGTCCAGCATCCAAGGATAAATCATTTCGCCCGTGAAATTGACGCGGTCGCTGGCGAGCTCGAAGTCAAATTCAGGATATTCACGTCGAATGCGATCGGCAGACCAATTCGAAGCTTTGCCTTGGCAGTAAATTGATTCATGTAGGATGCAGTAGAGTATGGAATTGTCGAATGAACCCGCTGCGTCTAAAGTAGCCAATGTTGTGTCTGTGAGGAATCCAAAAATCTCGAGATCGTTGGTCGCTTCGAGCACGATGTTGTGGATACTGTCAAGGCCACCGTGCATACCGAATGAAATGCCCAGCTGCAAAAAGCGACGGCATGTCAATCGTCCTCCAGACGGGAGAACAATGTCACCGTCACCGCCTCGTTCCAGGTGTCCACTTTGAGGTATTAGCAAGAGGGCATCATATCACTGCTCAAGAGAAGGACCTACAGAATCTGCTTTACTCTTGCCACATCTTCAGGATATTTGTTGTAGTAAGCATCATTCCGATCGAGAACCTTTTTGTACAATCTTTTATAGACGTCGTCCGGCGAATTGACAAGTGGTCCAAGTCCACCGAAAAGAAAGCATTCTCGTAAAGCCTGAGGATATAGAGAAAGATACGTCAATGTGCAGAAGCCTCCAAATGATTGACCAACAGTGCTCCACTTTCGCTTCGCGTCAGGCTCGCCCTCGGTCAAGGCCTGACGGATCGCCTCAGCATCGCGAACGATGTTGTCAGCTCGGAAAAGCCGGAGATATTCGACCTGCTCACGAACGCCGCCGACCTTTTGCAAAGTGGAGGCTGAAATCGGCGTTGAGAGGCCGGTGCCTCGCTGATCGAGGTAGAGCATCTGATAACCATTGTCGAGCATTTTATGAGTCCAAGGATAGTTCTGTGGTGATCGACACGACATGCCAGGTCCGCCTTGCAGATACACCATCCAGGGTAGTTTCGTGTCCTTGGAAGGGTCGGGTACTATAGGAACCTCGTGCTTGCGGGCACTGCGTGCGAAGATCCGAATTGTACCATCTTCAGGCTTGGAATAGTCTTTTGGAACATCGAAGAAATGTTCGGTGATTGAAAGTTTGCCTGTCGACACGATATCAGCCGTCTAGTCTAATGACCATCCATCGTCTACAGTAGATGACCGCGCTGACCTGCTACCTGGTATGTCGTTTGTTTGACAATTTTGGCTGGGGCAACAGCGATGCTTGCCATTTTGCTACGCATTACGTTCATGTGTGTGATAGTATCAACTTATGCAGAATATCCTTGTTCGTCCAGCCGTCAGCGTGTTTCGAGATGTTGACCTGGTGGACGTAAGCTTTCGTCAGGGTCGAGATGGAGTTGCGTCAGGGTACAAGAACACTCAAATTTGTTTGTACTGTACAACCATTCGAATTTCATTTGTAGCACGGATCAAGGATCCCTGAAAGAGTGATCGTTTTATACGCATTCAGTCGGCAGATTCGCTCCAATGGTCAAAGATACCAAAAAGAAAAAAGAGGCCAAAAAGGCTCGGGTGGCAGCCAAGCAAGACAAAAAGGCTACCCAAAAAGAGAAGAAATCAAGTAAAAAACCCAAAGACGACGACAGCGATGCCGAAGACGCCGATCTCGACGCCATCTTGGCTGAGTATCAGAAACAACAAGAACAATTTCTGAAGGTTACCGAAACCGTGTGCGAGCCTCCCTCTGCTCGATCTTCTGCGACATTGGTCGCCTCTCCCAGCAACAGTAGCGAATTATTTCTATTTGGTGGAGAATATTACAATGGTGCTCTCGCATCCTTCTACAACGACCTCTACGTCTATAAGATCAACCAAGACTCATGGCGTAAGGTGACCAGTCCGAACACTCCGCTGCCGCGGAGTGGCCACGCTATGTGTCAAGGTGGCAATGCAGGCGGCATCTACCTGTTCGGCGGCGAATTCTCGAGTCCTAAGCAAGGAACATTCTACCACTACAATGATTTCTGGCGACTGGACCCCAGCACACGTGAGTGGACGAAGCACGAGGGCAAAAACGGTCCTCCAGCCCGCTCGGGGCACCGTATGACATTTTTCAAAAACTATATTGTATTGTTCGGGGGGTTCCAAGATACCAGCCAGCAGACCAAGTATCTTCAAGACGTCTGGCTGTATGACACACAGAAGTACACGTGGTTTCAAGCAAATCTGCCAGCGCAGACGCAGAAGCCGGAAGCTCGATCCTCGTTTTCATTTCTGCCTCATGAGCAAGGAGCCGTCATCTACGGAGGTTACTCGCGTGTCAAAGCTACTATGAGCGCCGGGAAATCGACCAAAGGCGGTCGTCCGGGCTCGCGCGTCGTGGTGAAGCCAATGGTGCACCAAGATAGCTGGCTGCTCAAAATCATCCCTCCCGCAACTGATGCCCCAGCCAACACCGCCCCGACAGTCAAATGGGAGCGGCGCAAGAAGCCCGTTAATTCGCCCAATCCCGCGCGCGCTGGTGCAACCATGGCCCACCATAAAGGGCGAGGCATCGTCTTCGGCGGCGTCCACGATGTCGAGGAGAGTGAGGAGGGCATGGACAGCGAATTTTTCAACCTGCTGAACGCATACAACATCGACCGAAATCGGTTCTTCCTCCTCACACTCCGTCGTCAACGCGCCGCAGCGAAGAAAGTCGTCACGAATGAACGAAATCGTCGTGGTCGTGGAAAAGCCGACGAAGAAGAACTCCTCCGCAATCTTGCCCTGATCGAGAAACGTCTCGGCGGCGGCAGCGGCGAGAACGAGTCCATCACTCGGGCCGATGGAGCAGACTCTGATTCCGACTCAGATGCCTCTGACAAAGCAGCCAAAATAGAAAAGCCAGTACACTGGGAGATGCCGCACCCGCGCTTCAACGCGCAGCTTGCAGTGCAGGATGACACTCTCTATATCTACGGCGGCACCTTCGAAAAGGGTGATCGCGAATACACGTTCGATGAGCTGTGGGCTTTAGATTTAGGGAAATTAGACGGCGTGCGGGAGATTTTCAAGCGCGAGTTGGAAGACTGGCAGGGCAGCGAGGATGAGGAGGACGATGAAGAAGATGAGGATGACGAGTTCGAAGACTCGGACGACTCGGACGCAGAGCAAGATCCCGACAAGGCACAAAGCACACCCGCGACTTCAGTCGCCCTCGGGGAAGAACTTGCCTCACTTGCTGCCAGCTTGGCCGACGACGAAGTCGAAGACGACGGCCCCTCGGCCTCTGAGAAAGACACAACGCCGCAACCTCGACCCTTTGAATCGCTACGGCAGTTCTTCTCGCGGACGTCGCAGGAATGGCAAGAGACCATCCTGCATAAGATGCAATACGAGCGGGACGCGGCTGCAAATCCGGCGTCGGTCAAGGAGATCCGGAAGCGGGCATTTGATTCGGCGGAGCAGAAGTGGTGGGATTGCCGCGAGGAGATCGCGGCGTTGGAGGACGCGCAGGAGGAAGCTGGCATCGGAGATGTGGTGAGTCTGGCAGAGAGGGGTGGTGGAGAAGGCGGTGGCGGCGGTGGAGGAGCGGGAAGGAGGCGATAAGGCCAGCGGACCGGGCACAGAACGCATGGCATGTAGCGCACGAAAGAAAGAAAGACAATTATTGGATCAAAAGAATACATTTCACAGCGCACGCGCACACTCAGACATACCTACCCGCACGCCTCGCCGCATGATATAAAAAGCAAAAAAATACAAATAGACAGGGAGAGAGGTCGTCAAACGAACGCGTGCCTCCCACCGCCGCCGCCTGCAACCCAGGAAAAACCCAACACGTTGACGCTGCGCAACAGACACACGACCAAACGCCTTTGCCCATTTTAACCTTCGCATTCCCGATGAAATCCCCATCACCGCCCGTCTCTTCCTCTTCTTACTGTTGCAGTCGCCCACGGCTCCCCCAATTATCAAGAACGAACCAAAATCCGCTTCGCTCCGATCAATTCCGATTGTCCCTTCTCGAAGAAGGTCCAAAGTCGGCCTCCACAGCTTGCTTCCGCTCCTTCCGCTCCTTCAGCGAGAATTCTATCAACAGTGGAAGATGGTCACTGGGAAAGAAGTGGTTAGGCCAGCCAGGCACGCGCGCCATGTATTCCTTGTCGACCTCGCCGAGCAGCCCTGTGACCTGGACTGTGTTGGTCGAGTAAAAGACCCAATCGATGACCTTGCGGAAGTCGGGCGTGTAGTTCGTGAACGGCAATTCGTTGATGTGGCTGTAAGCGGATTTGAGACTGAAAGGATGGCCCATCCCGTGTCGTGTGAAGTCACCGTATTTGTTGTCACCGAGCTCGGAGTGGGAATTCGAGAGTGATCCCTGTGTGATGAGATCGTACACTCCCGAATCACGGGTGGAGTTGAAATCTCCGCAGACGAGAAGTGGAATCTGAGTTGCCTCGTCGTATTTCATCGACGGAGCATGTGGCGGCTTGACACCATTCGCAAGGTCGACGCTGTCGTCGTTGGCGTATTTGAACAGCTCCTTGTCTTTGCACGGCGGCCATTTGGCGTATGTCTCGGAGAGCTTAGCGAGGTGCTCCATCATGATGGCCACTTGCACGATTTTGATATCACTGAACCAGGGCTCCCATGTAAGATGCGTGTTCGCAACGATCATCCGAGCTCCTGTTTGTCGGTTCTCCAAGAAGGCCACGACAGCGACGTGGTCTCTCGGCATGACACGGTTGTAAACGTCATGTTCGCCCTTCATGTCGGGTCTGCTGATTGCCTCTCGACTAAAGATGATCAACTGCTTGTCGAGCAGAATGTACTTGGTATTCTTGTAGAAGATTGCGCAACCGTCAACCACCTTTGCCTCCTTCTCCGCCATGGTTTGTGCTCGTGACTTCGGCCAAAAGACGCCCTTATAATCGAGAGGAGCAAGATTCGGTCGGAAGAATTCATTGAAGTTCTCCACATCCATTTCTTGCAGGCACATAATATCGGCATTACGACCCGTCATTTCGTCGAAAATCATGTCTCGCCGTCGTGGCCAAGATAGCGCTTCAGAAGGCGTGTAGCCGTACATCGCAGCCGTGGCAGCTCGATCGCAGAGAGTGTTCCAGCTCAGGATGGTAAAGCTGTCAGCCTCTCTTGCGTCTTCGACGATGGGAATCCAAGCGCGGTCATTCGGTGGTTCAGGTCCTATTCTTTGTTAGCAATTTGGTCAAGCAGTCAATAGTCCTATTCAACACTTACTGGGAGCTTCTTCTCGGAGAAAGCGAATCATCTCCTGAGTGCCCTGTTCCATAATCCGGTCCTTGTAGTCTGGCCGCATTGGATTGCCTTCAACACCCAGCGATTCTAATTGAAACAATGAACCGAGCTCGAATGGAAGATCGGCAAGATTGTTGTCGAACAGCGTTAGCTTTTTCAAGTTCGTCAACATGCCAATTTCCGGAGGCAAGTAGCTCAGATTGTTCATGGAGAGATCCAAAATTGTCAAGAACCGCATTTGTCCAATCAACGGGGGTATCTCAGTAAGCTTGTTCCAGTTGAGGTATAATTTCTTCAACTTGGGATATCTTCGAAATAGCTGCGGTGCAATTCCTTTCAGTCCTTGTCCTGATAGATCCATCGAATCCCAGGTTGCCATCTCGTCACCGTCGTCCACCACTCGCCGCCGGTCCGTCGGTTCATCTGCATCTCCTCGCGCATTGGCCGAAGAGGGTAAGTTCCCGGGATACCTGTTCACAGATGGCGCGATTCTTGCGTAGTAGTGTGTTTTGTGGTCTGCCAATCGCAATTTGTGGTATTCTCTGATCTGCTCTGACCAATGCTCGTTCGCAGGCTTTCCTGAGCTTTCTGGCGTTCCGTTTTGCAAATTCGCAGGAGTGAAGTGCGGTGTGCTGTTGGACAAAGTGCTGGCAGATACGGTATGTTGGTGGTTGCCATATGAGGTCGCGTGATTGTTGATGCCACCATGATCCTGATGCTGGCTGTTCACATGATGTGTCTGATGATTGTGGTTTTGACTCTGGAAGTTCTTATTCAGGTTCATCTGTGACTGAAAATTGTGGTGTTGTGTTCCTCCATTAAGCAGGCCATGATTCTGTCGGTGGCTGTTGTGACCGTACATGTTGTAGGTATTGTGTGCGGGCGAATTGGTGCCTGGAGAGCGATTGGGCGAGGAGGCGTCCGCACTTGGTTGAAACAGTCCTCGCGTATTATTGATAGGTGAGCCGTGTCGCTGGTGAAGGTTGCGGGCGTGGCCTGAGTTGTGATTCTGGTATAAATATTGGCTGCCGGTGTGGAACCGGTTGAAACCATCTGCCATCACCAGACGGCGGTACACGAGAGGAAGAGACCGATGACGGACTCACGGCTAGAGCAAGTTGTGGTCGCTGTCGTCGTAGCAATTGAGGATGAGTTTCTAGGGAGGAGGAGGTTCTGGCCGGCGCAGTCTGCGATTCCTGTACATGGGCTCCCGACCGGCTCGGCATGAACGGATGGAGTTGTCTGGGCGCACCAAGCCAGGTGATTATTGTCGAAAGGCCAGTGATAGGTCGCCGTGTGTTGTAGATGATGCCGCTGGTGGTGATAAAACGATTCGATAGACCTATGAAACGATCTCGTAATCCACTTAATGGAGACAATATACCGCTGAAGCCGGATCAATGAATGGCGCTCTACACACTCGGCGAGCTGAAGACGAAACTTGTTGAATGATGTGCTTGTGGAGACGTATCGAATGTGTTACAGAACGTCGACTTCGAGCTGTTCCATAGAGCACGTTTGCGTTCCGCGGCGATTGATGCCCTAGCCCATTCACGTGATGGGTCTGTTGTCAGCTGCGCCGATCCCCAGACTGGCCTAGGCGGGAGGACCCGTTGGGCCTCAGCCTAACGCCTCAGGCTTATCTCTACCAAATGCTTCTTGAACTGGACTGTCCCGGGGACCATAACAACACTGGATGCAGCTGGAGGTCATTCTGTGGAGCTGTTGTCCACGGGTGGCACCATCTAGACTCCCCGTAGAGCCGCGGGCGCCAATCAACAAAAGGAGGACCATGAGTGGCCTTAATCAATTTCTACAGATCTGGAATTGAGACTGGCGCAACATGCATTGCAATCACTGAATCATTCCATCTACATGGGTATCCAAAGACACTGCTGCTAGCTTGAGAGGTCGACGACGATTGTGTCTGGTGGAGCAGGATCAGGCGCGATCCGCAACGATTAGGTGGCCTGAGACACTTTAGACGCGATGCCCACATCGTTGACACGCGGAGTCATTATGGCCCAACCCAAGCAGCTGACAGTGTCAAGCAAGTAGCCACAGCGGCCTACTGTATGCTGTGTCGTCCGGTTTTGTCACTCAATCATCGTCTGACTTGCAGTCCTGCAGCGTCCGCTTGACGCGATATATATATGGCAAAGGTCACTCCTATCCGCTCCAATGATAGGAACAAGCAGTGAGACAAGACATGCTTCTGCCTGACCAAAACTGACGCACAGGCAACCTTCGTCTTTCGGCAGCTCTCAAATGGGTCAATGGCTGGGAAGGTACCGGCTATATACTGTTCCCTGCCCCAAGGTTGAGATACTCGAGCACCTAGAGCACCGTCGCCCTTCCTGAGTTCTGCTGACACATTCCGCCAAGGTCCTTGCATTTATCGAGCGTGATCCCTCGTCTGAAGACCACTCAGGATCGCTTACTGTTCAAGGTCTGCTGCGAGATGTGTCTACCCATCACAAACTACTGGTGGCTGCGACCGGCGCTCCCAGCGACAGTATTGATAGCACGTAACAATAGCCGGCACGTCTCCGTCTGGCCAACGTGTCAAGCAAGGTGTCACACGACTGCTCATCCGGGAGGCGTGTTCGGTGTGAATGCAAGGCTCAAGGCATAATCTTGTTGTTGACTTAGCAGGTCCCTTGCGTCGGATTCAAAAGCATATTTGACTCTCGAATCCAATGCCATCACCATCTGGACATGGATGTGCATATGCAATCACTCAATAAGGTTTTGAGATCATCCGGGATTGACCGAGAGTCAAGGGTCGATCAGAGGAACATTACCATCGAGAAAGCCCGGACCGAACACATGCTCGTTTATCGCGGAGCAATGTCCAGGGTACATCGAGAGCTTGGGACCAACGAGATGCAAACAACCCAGGCAGCATGGCCGCTTATCTATCTTGTACCATGACCAAGGTGCTGCGAGAACACCGTGTAGTAAATGCAGGCTTCATCATACATGTTGGGTTTCTGCACCAGTGCACCTGAAGCATATGTGTACCAGCTGTGCGAGGCTCTCGTCGCATGGCGTGATCGTAAAAGAATATACGACTCAGACCTGGCGACGCACCTGTCAATGTCAAAATAGCTCACGAATCTACTCAGCAATGGCGAAGAAGACTGCTCCAGCGTATACTTGAGGTAAGCCACAATGATCAGCCGATCGCCAGTGTCCTGGAGGCCGTGACTTTCACCGTTCTTTTCGTCCTCCCGATCCCTGCCTTTCCTTATCCTTGACTCCTGAACCACGCAAGATCCGCATGACGAGTCTTTCACCACGTCAGTGTGCAGCAAGCCGCTGCAGTGGATTGACTTGGGGAAATTGTTATTCCAGGGGTGGAAGACGAAAGTGATGATAGTGTTGCGCGCCAATGCAGCATGTAAACGGATTTTGTTTCCAGTAGTGTAATGAGAAATTCCTTCCTCTGCCTTGCATGAAGTAGCTGCAGCCTGTGGGAGAATCCTAATTTCATGATCCGATTGCTGCATGGCTAGACAATTTTTCCGTCATGCAGGTTGCGTCGACATGACCACAAATGCACGGACTGGTCGGTTCATGCGGCCGCAAGGAACTCTGATGATCAGGTTGTCTAAATACGCGCACGACATTCCAATTGACAAGGCAGGTGATTGGAAATGACAGCGAAAAGTCAGAGCACGCCGTCGTGTCGTCTTATGTATGAGTTCGTCATCGCGGTCCCACTTGGAAAGGCAATGATAGCCTGATCCTTAACGCTGCATGAGTTCAGATCGCTGGCGTGATGGATGAAACAACCCATTTGCTGGTTACCGTGCGCGCCTGCATGCGATATATGCAGGCGCGCAAGGAATAGATTGTCTACCTCGGAACTTCACCTTGGCCTGCAGACGACCAACAACGTCTGCTGTTAGCATTTGGTGCTCTCATCGAAGGAGACATCTAACGGTGTCGGATGACATTCACACCGTTACAAAGGCTCCTCATCGTCATTGTCATCAACACCACTCCCGGTAGATGAGAGCTAACCAATGCAGTGTATACAAATGCACACATTGAACGAGTTCCGCCTGACCGCGCGGGCGAGTCGCAGCCAGCCAACCAACCAGCCGAACCCCAACCCCCTCAATCCCAATTGAGAAGTTCCCTCCTTCCACATTCTGTTGACTGTGGCCCCAGCAAATTTCCAATGGTGATTCGGCGGCAGGTGGCATACAGGGCGAGTCCAATCACGTCCGAAGTTGTTGTTCCTGCGTCACAATACGCGCGCGTGACAGCTGCAGGTTCGGGTGTAATGGTTGGGTACTCTGGGAACGTACGGACGGTATGTACAGGAAGACGCATGTAACATATGTCGTGATAAGTACGCCTCGTCGCAGTAGAGGCGCGCAAGCACATGCCAATGAGGACTGAGTGGAAAGCCTCTTTCGCTTCGCGTCGAATCGCGCGATCGAGGATTGAGGAATGTGGAGTGATCGGGGCATTTCTTTCGTCTTCAGACCATTGATCCCATTGATCCCATTGCACATTACCTACACTTCCCTTCCGCCTTCCCCAGGACCGGCACGGTGGGAGACACAAACAGCGCACACGTTGAATGACCACAGAGTGATCTGTCTGCCGCCCCTCTCCAACATCCATGTGCCCTGCTTTCCTCTCCCCTGGTCCGGACACACAGACTGGCATGTGAATATCCTCACGCACGACGAGAGACAAAGACCACTGGCGAGAGAAGGATCTCGCGGGCCCACAGTCCTTTTGCTTCTGCTTTCATCCCATGGTGGGTAGAGTTGGATCCGGCGCCGCAGCGTTGACTCTTAGCGCTTCGACAGCCACGTGCTCAGGGATTGATCATTCTAATCACTGTTCGCTCCCCAGACAGAAAGAGCGACAAAGACAGAGGCGAAGAGAGAGAAAGTGTGCACCGACCCACAGACACACCCATCCAGTACGTTATTATTACATATTCCACTATAGCCATCGGCGGTAAGGATTGGGGATCGAAAGGACCGAGCGCGCGCGCGATTCGAACTTGTTAAGTCATGGCGGATGGCTTTGGCTATGCCTCTCGCAGTGCAAGGAGTTCCGCGCAGGAGGCTCATATACAAGCTCGCCTGGCCCAGGTCGCTGCGCAACGTCGACGACAGAAGCAATCCGTGTCCTCGTCGTCCGAGTCCAGCATCAGCGTCTTATCGTCGCCGATTAAAGGCCAACAACAACCTCCGCAGCCTAATCACCACCAGCAATTAATCACCCAGCTCCGCACGGGCACCGGCTACTCGTGCGAGAGTAGCACCAGCACCACCAGCGATTGGGCATCCCGCTTTCGGGACTCGATATCATCTGCTTCTGACACTCATCGCCGGGATGAGTTTTGGAAACGTCGCGATAGCTCCCACACAACCACTGATATGGATTCACTACGCGCGCCGATGGCTTCCAGCTCGAATTCATTACATTCCGAATATCACCACGAGTCGTTACTGAGGGATCCCTACGAGATCCACAATGGCCGTCGCTATCTGCGCGAAGTGCCCTACCCGCTGCCCTGCGATCTCCCCGAGATGCAACGACAGAACCTGCGCACGCTCCTGGGATGTAAGATCTTCGGCCGCGCCGTCTGCTCACCAAATTTCGGTCGCGAAGCCCCGGCCAGAATATTAGAGGTCGGCTGCGGCACGGGATACTGGTCGGCCATGTGCCATGACTATCTCTCCCGCTCGCAGGGTGCGAGGAACGTCGCGTTCACCGGGCTCGACATCGCGCCCGTAGCGCCGGACCTCAACCGCTCGGGAATGAAATGGAAATTCGTTCAACACGACCTTCGACGGGTCCCGCTGCCGTTCGACGATGGCGAATTCGACCTCGTCATGATCAAGGATATCAGCATGACTTTGTCCTTTGGCCAACCATATCAACAATTTATCAGCGAGTGCGTACGGATTCTTCGCTATGGCGGTAGCATAGAAGTCTGGGAATCAGATCACATCATCCGCTCACTATTACCACACCCTCCACCCGCTCCGAACCGAAACCCCCAAGAACGCGACCTTGCGGAAAAGACCGCAACATATTGCCTTACCCATAGTACGCCCTTCGCGCCCGCCCAAAATCGCTATATTCGGCAAGCCAATGCTTGGATGGCGATAGCCTTGGACCGCCGGAAACTCACTCCCACACCATGCGCGGGCATCATGCAAATGCTCAGCCAAGAACCTACCCTCAGCGCCATCGGCTGTCGCCGCATCGCTGTCCCACTGAACGAATTAAGCTGGGAGCGCGGCATGTCGCGCACCAACAGCCTCGAGCCACACGACTCGCCCATGTCCACCGAATCTCGCATGAAGGGCCGACTCGCAAACCAGCAGCTCACCGAAGAGCAATGTGCTCTGCGACAGACAGCGCTGGTGACCGTCATCCAGATGATCGAAAGCCTGGAGTTGGTCCTCCGCGATGCGAGTGGATATGGCTCCGAAGAATGGAGTCATTGGTGGACTGCCATGATGGCTAGCTTGGCGGATCCAAATTCATGCTCGCTGAACGGTGAGTCGCTTGAGCTTGGTGCGTGGTGGGCGACGAAACAGTACTCCGAGTATTGAGCGCAGCGTACGATATTTCGAGGATGGCCCATCCCAATGCCTCTCGCGCATCAGATTTCGTCGAAACACCATCTATGACGGCACGTCGTATCGTTGCCTCAGCGCTCGATATCGCTTGAGATAATACCTATTACGGCCAAACATTTGCTTCGAATTAGGGAGGGATGCTTGCTTTCTTTGACGTTTTCTCTGCGGCCCAGAAGATACCACACGATTTTTTTTTCGCAACACGTTTTGTCACCCGATCTTTTCTCACAGCTTCCTTTTCGATGGAATGTCTTACGAGATCAACAACTTACAATGCTTCGATTTCTGATGATGAGAATAATGTCAGTTCATGTGCCGCGAAGGTTGTTTCTTTTCTTTCTCCTCTGGACCTTTTCTTTTGTCCCTTTGTCCTGCTGCAACATCACGATCGCGATGGTCTGAACACAGTTATGTATTTATAGACGCTCTGAGCAAAGAACGAACACGATTCACATCATCACGTACCTTTCTTAACAAACTCCGCCTGCTGAATGCCCTTGCGGATCTGAGCTTCATCTTCGAGGCCTGCTTTGGCCGCGAAGGCTTTGTGTAGACGAGGCCGGAAATAGTCATATCCCAATGGATACTCGCGGCCGAGATAGAGTAATTCTGAATCGCGTGAGCGAATCGTCATGATGTCATGCTTTGTGAGGAAAACGCGTTGAGATAAAGGCGCAAGGCTCGGATCACACCAGCGCGGGAACACAGGTCGCAGTGGGAGGAAATTCCTCACCTTTGTAGATGCGAATCACGTCGAGACGGAGGGGCGAAGTTGAAGCCATTGTGTAGTAATGTCGAATGGGATGATGGGAGAAGATGATTGGAAACGTGAGCAAGTATTCTCACATTCACGAACAATTATGAGCGCGAGTGTTGCCTGACGCGGGCGAAATCTGCACGGCTTTCGCCCCACACCATACGAGCGGGCAGAGCCGTGTCGTGTCTTGAGTGCGGCCAATGCTGTCAGTCTAACCGATGAGCTCGCCATTGATCATAAGCCTGAGCACGTGTCGAAACGCCATTTGGCTCACGATGTTCAGCAAGTGCTGAGGATATCTTGACTTGCGAGTATGCTATGGCTAGTAGAGCCAGCTCTCTCTCGGCCCGCTATGTTTCTCAAGAGTGCTCCCATTTTCGGGAAACCAATGGTCTCGCCGATCATCACAAGATCTGACAGCATCCAGCGAACAGCCCTGTGTGCATTTCTTAGCACAGCAACACCATCATCCCAGAAACAAGGAAAGCAGAAACCCCCATCCACCGCATCGTTGAGTCCACGATGGCTTTCCGACGTCAAGCAACGCATCGGTCATT
The DNA here is from genome assembly GCF_010015565.1 of Dissoconium aciculare CBS 342.82. Taxonomy (NCBI): domain Eukaryota; kingdom Fungi; phylum Ascomycota; class Dothideomycetes; order Mycosphaerellales; family Dissoconiaceae; genus Dissoconium; species Dissoconium aciculare. The sequence continues at coordinate 426,820 of NW_022984953.1, forward strand.
GCCTGATGTGGGGTCTTCAGCCTGCACAAATCGATGAGGCTGGTCAGATCCTGCATGAAATCGCCCAAGATTGGCGGGAATTGGTCGCTGGAAGCGAAGGTTTCCTTACGGATCGCACGCGTCGAGGCTTGTTCCGCCAGGAAGTTGTTTGGGGTGAGATGGATTCTATGGTGAGTGTCATTGCTGCATCCTCGGTCCTTTGCATGGCAGGATGTGTAATGGCGAGGGATTTGGACTGATCGATAGATGTCTCGGAAATTTGCAGGCACATGTCAATAATTGCACGATAAATCGCTATGCGGAATCCAGCAGAGTCAATTGGGCGAAGAATTATGGTCGATTCATCGATCCCGCGAACAAGGTCGCATGGGAAAACCTCGTCACGCCGCGTGGGTATGGTCTCATTCTCAAAAAGATCACGACTGAATTTAAATTTGTGAGTGCATCATATCATTTCGCGAACTCTGGGAATCCCTCCGAAGAAGGTATCGCGATTCTGACCATCATCGTTCCAGCCCATGACTTACCCCGACCACGTATCCGTCTACCACCGTCTCGGCGCCGAGCCCACCGCCGGCAGCGACACCTTCATCTTCCATGCCATAATCCTCTCCGAGCTACATCAACGACCTGCGGCGCGCTGCGTTGAGGAGAACGTGCTCTACGACTACCGATTGGCTCGCAAGACGCCTTTGCAACCTTTCATGCTGGACGTGCTCCGCGAGACCTGGAAATTGCAGGAGGCGGCTAAGCTAGAATTCTCGGAGCGTGTCAATCAGTTACTGGCTCGCGTACGAAGGTTGGAGAAGGATTCCTGGGACCGCCCGGATGCTGCGGAGTCCTTTGGCCCCTCTTAAGCGGAATAATCATAATCCGCTCGGCCCGAGATCATACAGATCAGAATCATCACGACACGATGCTAGTCTTTATTCCCGTGGGATCTGGGCATGTCATCGACACACGAAAGCCCTGTCGCTTACACAAACAGCGCTACTTCAGCGACCGATGTCGCCAATTCAATAGCATCTCTAGCCATGTGTCACCATTACGAAGGGCGGTGCTCCCGCATGCCACGTACGCGAGACGCCGGCTGCTGGGAGGGATACACAAGGTTCCACAAGAAATTCGCCTTGCAGCGGTGGAAACGGCGAATGCATCATGAAAGGTCGATACTTGGAAAGCAACCATCATGCCTAACGCTCCCCTTGCAGAGAAGCAGTATCGGAAGCTGGGTCGGTCAACGCCCACGTTATTGCACGGCCGCTGGCCCGCCGGTCCGCGTGAGACGGGCGTCGGATTCTTCGGTAGCAATATGATACTTGCTGGGGTATGTCAACCGAGAGTTCGAAGCTCTAGGAATATCGATGAGTCTAGAGGGATGGATGATAATGACATTCCATCATCCAGCGGAGTTTCTTGCTTCAATGTAGCATATCGCGAAAACCAACAGGCTGTATAAAAACGGGACAAAGAAGAACGACTGTCGCTGCATGTTTAGGGTGGATGTAGTAGAATAACTAAAATGTCATGAAGGAGCCCTGGATATCCGCAGTATACAGTCCTAATTGCTCACGTCGCGATACAGAGAAGTGGTGCTCATCTGGGCGTGCACAACAAGACGAAAGCTGATCTCGCAATCTTCAGCCAAGCAAAACTTTTAGCAAGGGTGCACCCACTCGCCCACGCTGGTCGGCGATCAATTGCCTCTTTCCACCCTCTCACTCTTTGTTGTATAACTTCTGCCCCGCTCCGCTCGTCGCCTGCCCGCCCGCATTGTCAGCAAAAAAGCAGATCTTTTGCTTTTAGCGCGTGGCCAGGTGCGCAACGACGACGAGCTCTCTCTGCCCGCGCTGGCCCTCTGATTTCTCCGCCTTGTTTGAGCGAGTCACACAAAGTCAAGGGCTGTATTATTACCTAGCACTTGCCTAGGTATGTATAGAGTTTTTCTTTCTCGCTGGCGTCGGGGCGACCATTACTAGTGCCGGCTACGTTATACATCGTGAGGTCATGACGAAGAAGACTGAGTAGCGCCAGGGTGAGGTTCTCTCTAGGTATGTCAATGGTGAGACCGGGTTGACTATGCTTTGATTGATAGTCTCTGGTACTGGACTGTAATATGCATGTCTATCGAAGTGCGTCCTCGTAATGTGATGGGCGGTGGGAGGTAGGGCGGCGGAGCGGAGCGGAGGGCCGGATTTGATGATAATGTAACCCAGACCATCCTGAAATCTCGTCGCTGCGTGAGAGGAACTGTATACATATGTGTCCCGCAATTGAAGCCTCGTCCGGCACTGTCTCCACATGAAGCCAAGACGTAAGGATTTGCAGTGCGTGGGAGATCATCTGTACATGCAGCACACCCTCGAAGGCTCCTCGACGCGCCTGTTTCAAATTTCCTGTGCACAACTAGACTTTTTTTCCGCATTCTGACCGCCAGCCTCTCATCACTGTCGGCAGTAGTGGATACGTGGAGCATTGCCGCATGTCGCACCGATTAGCCCCATGAGTCATCAATGCTGGAAAACCTTGCAGGCCGATCTGTGATAACCAGAATGAGAGCGTGTGGGACGTGGACCATGCGTGCGGGAATGATCGCGTGGTGACAACTTTGGAATGTTCCTCTCTGCCCCAGATTTCCTCACCTGCACCTCCAGGGCTGCACTGACTGTTTTCCTACCCGTTGATCCGCCCGCCGCCCCGCCCCGTTGTTTGCTGCTGTCTATCGTTTGCAGTTTGCGGTACTGGACACGCACCACCACGCATTGTCTTATCCTTCTTCATTCTTCCAAGGCTGTTCTCTGGCTACGCAGTACAGTGCAGTGCAGGCTGGGCCTGAATGTATGGGTACAGTACGTTCTGCAGGTACTGCCGGCCTTTTTCATCCGTATATTGCCACCAGTACTGCGAGTAACAACGATAATGATGATGCATAGCACAATACGGCAACGAATGCCATAATCGGCAGGTTGCAGGCAGGCACGTTCACCATCGGCACTGGTGATCGGGTTGTCAAACCGTCCAGACTGCCCAGGCGTCTCGCGCTATCATCACAGGAAGGACCTGTCGAGCCAGCCAGACTGCCGCGCGATGGTCGTGCTGCGGTAGAATATAGGATGGGAGTAATCTTTATATTTAGTAATGTCATACACCTGGGCACTTTCCCTGTCCACAACTGGATTGGAATGGATTGGTTTGGATTGAACTGGACTAAAACAATCAACTGCTTCACCGGGCGGCGTTGCAACCAGCACTACTCCATACTACATCCTGTACTCCACATACTTCCACTACAAACTGCTGGACTTGGTCACAGAATTCTTCCATCACTTTAATGAGTATCCCCACTCTCAGTCATTCTTCTTAACCTCGACATCGCTATTTTTTCCAACATCTAATCGCTTCGCCCTGCACCTTCGTGTCTCCCTATCTGGCTCGCCGTCGACTTTGACGGGCCAGAAGGGACACAGTTGCTGGTGCGCCGAACTGATTACAACCCGGCGGGGACTTTGATGCCTCCCAAGGCTAAATCGAAAAATACTCCAAACCAGCACGACAAACGTCACGAGAACGGACTCGCGCCTCCTGGCAAGCGAGTCACGAAACAGCGCTCGACCGGCCAGCTCAATGGACTTGGCAATGGCAAACCCACGTCCACCATTACGCCGCCGGCGCTGCCTTCGACGGGCCTAAATTCAGGCTTTCGGTTTTCACTACCAGCAGACAGCAACCGATCATCAATTGCAAATTCTACGACTACCACGACCGCTTCGACGTCCTCATCTTCCACGGCCATTCCCATCGCGGCGAGGAACAATTCCATCGTCGATGTCGCCAGAAAACCCGCGGTATCACTGGAAGGACAGGCATTAAGAGAGAGGACGTCTTCAGATGTGACGGTGGAGGAGATGGATGTTTATGGAGAATTGGGAAGGGACAGCCTGTACGAGCACTCGGCTTTGCTCGCAGGTGATTCGGCTGCATACCGGAGAAATTCAATATATGCGGCAGGATCTCTCTCGACCTTTTCCACCATTCTGGCATCCTATCCTCTCCGAGACGCCATCTGCATCCTCATCTTCCTGCTGTGCCTTCCACCTTCTCTGGTCGTGGTCGTCCAATGCCTCTTTGCTTCGCTCAACTTCGTCCCGCCTACCGCTGGGCTCTCGCTGTCCACTCTGTCCAACATCAAAGAGATCTTCAATTCTTCCAATGTCGGTTACCCTGCCGTGGCGACATTGCTTTTTGTCGATCTAGTCTTCTGGGTCCTCTGGCTGCCGCTATGGAAGCCCATCCAGGGCATCATCCTGGATTTGTCCCAGGCAGTCATCGCAATCTCTTTGAGTGGTCCAGCGGCCAGCAATGTCGGGCCGACGTATAGCATTGCAACATGTGCAATCGCTGTCTGCATGGTCCATGTGCTTCGTTATCGGGCAATACACCTAACTGCCCTTGATTACCTCCGCTCCGTCATCCACAAAGTGGGCATCAATTCTCAATTTGATATGCCTTTTTTCGCGACGTCTTTCTATTCTTCTTCGGCCATCGAACGGGGATGGCCTTTTACAATCGTTCGAACTATACTCGGAATACATATATTCGCGCAGGGCATCACTACCTGCATCCGTCACACCCTCGTCAAAGCTAATGAAAAGGATGCCGACCTGACGTTACCTAAGGTCGATCCTGAGCAAACGTCTGCTGCAGATACAACATCGTCCAGGCTGAACCTAGCCGCGACAGACATGGTACAGCAGCCGCATACAGCCCCGAGCACTGATGGCCGTCCACCAGGACCCTCGCCCGCTTTGCGAGGGTCATTTCGCGACTCAAATCACAAAAAGAAGCGAAAACAGGCCAACCAGGTTCGGAATCAACAGCCGCTCTGGGCCGCTATTGCTAGTACTAAAGTCACTTTCGTTAAAGAAATGGAACAGCGAGACGTTGCTGATGATGCACGTGAAGCCGCTGTGACGGACAACACTACAACCTCTACACTTGCAAACACTACTAACCACACCACCACCTCTCCTCTCACAAACACTCCCAACGCCATCGACCGGATCTGGATATATGAAGTTCGCGATACTGAAATCCATTTCGGTGTCGACCTCTCTGTGCCTTCTGCAACCGCGACGAGCGAAGGACAGTGCAAAGCAGACACCTTACCTTCGACGATCGATCGTCTCAAGCCGTTCTTCATCCGTGTGAACGGCGCCACCTGGAGCTCAACGCGAATTCACGCCATGCCAGCCAGTGAATCAGCCAGCCTTCAGGCGCCCCATCACTTCATTGGCGAGATCTTTGGGCTCGCACCTCTCAGCAGCTACCGCTGCGAGGTTGTAAGCATTGCCAGGATGACGCCATTGTGTTCTGCCAGCTTGATCACTCGGGCTGCGCCCACAGCTGAGCAAGTAAACGCCGCTCCTCCTCCGCCACAGCATCCGACCCTTCGGCCTTCTTCGCCGAAGACAACGCTCAAACAGTCAATCCAATCTGCTGAAACCAAGCTCAGCGACGCTCGGAATCGGGCCAGAAAAGCCAAAAAGGACCAGCGAGCAGCGCACGCCCATGTCAAGAACGAGATCAGCAAGTTCAGATCCGCGCTGGATAATTCGTCTGCCAATGATGAGAAACACGAGCGCCGACTTTTGCAGATCTCTCAGCACAAGAAACAAGCCGAGGAAGCAACCGCCGAACTGAAGACGCAAATCGACAGCTTCGGCGAGACTCCCGCGGCAGAGCAAGCAAAATATACGGCGAAGAAAGGAGTTTACAATCTTGCTCTACAGGCGAAGAAAGCTGCGACCCAGGATCTTGACAGTACGAAAGCTGGCTTGGAGAAGGATCTCAACTCGGTCAAATCGGAAATCTCTTCGGCCGAGGAGAGAAGTGAGAAGCTCAAGGCAAAGATCACCCAACGCGCTCAAGAAGTGGAGAATATGCAAATCAAACAGCAAGCCGATCTCGCAGCTCAACAGAAACGGGACACGGACCGCGGTCACATGTATCTTGGGCGCCAGAACAAGGAGCAAGAGATCCGCTATATGATCTCTAGTCTGGAACATGAGATGCAGACTCACTCGCGTAAGGCGCAAGAAGTCTGGCACGAGATCTCCGCTCTCCAGCACTGGCCCGGCCAAGCGCATCCTAGCTACCCCAGCGGCAACAATTTCGCTTCGCCCTCGCCTCCAGACAGTCTCAGTTCCAACGGCGCAATGAACGGCAACAATGTTCTTCCTTCCTCCTCTCACAACTCCAACGGCTTCTCCTCCAACGGTACCTATCCTCATCAAGCCTTCCAGCCTTCTCTCCTCTCCGCCGCCCCACTCTCCACATCTTCCTTCGCCCCCCGCGGCAGGAGCTCCTCCATGCTCAGCCAGTACTCCGGCTTCACCGACAATGGCGACGACACGGCCATCCCTCCCGAGCACCAACAACAGCCCCGTCACCCCAATACCTGGCCTTATCCAACTCCCGACAACATCAATCGCAAGGCCAGCGACGGCGAAGCTTCCTCGGAGAATACCTCGGGCGGAGGCAGTCTGACGAACGGTAGCACCAATGGCTCTAACAGTCCTCGTCCGGACGCGAAGCCTTTCATCCCGGCAACGGTGGTTGGTAGGAAATTGGAGAGTCCTGGCACGATTGGATCAGGGAGATAGAGCGATTTTCGTGGAATCCGGTACTGACTGGCTGCCTGTGTGTGTCAGGTGAGGCAAAAGTGGTAGGTGTTTATTGGTACATTCTTTGCAAGACATAGTGCGGCAATTCAACGTATGTGTGTGTTCTGGTTTACTTCTACTCCTTTGCTCTCCGTCTGTGCGCGTCTACATTCCCTGCTTGCTTACACCAACTTTCGTATTGTTCCGTGATGCCGAACGGTCCATTTGATGCTTGGACGCCAAATGCGGTGTCCCGAAACGGTCTAGCGGGCGCGGGCAAGCCTCCGCCAACACGTCGAGAAGACTTCCACATAAACTGATTGAGATATATATCGTATAGGTCGATCTGCAACTGTTAGTGTTTTGGCATCCACGATTAAACTCACGTGGCTCAGTGGCTACAGTCCTCCACTCAACAGATTATGGAGAGTTCCCTTGTTCGAATCAAGGCGTGAGTAACTACAACGCTTGCTTTTTGGTGTTGGAGCATACCAAAGTTGTAGTGATCTCTACCTTGGTACCTAGGTACTGTTTGTTACGTGCAGGCTTTGCGCCTGGAGCTGGAATCTCGAGCCGTTTTCATATGGCTCTTAATCGAAGGAAAGTGTTTCTTCTTCTATAGGTCCCAATGTGCATCGTTCACCGGCCCAGTAGCTACAGCCTTTCTTTTGCTCTAAATGAAAGCATCGAGGCCATGTTCGAAGCAAGTGTTGGCAAGTCAGTCTCCGATGGCTACTGGGGTTTTTGGAAGATGTAGCAGTTTTGTGCCCTTCCTCGGCTGTACTGAAGCTGGGGAAAGAATGGGTCGGCTGTGGGATTGCACAGCTTCACAACTTTCGACGGACAGCATACCACTTGTTTGTACTATGGCAACTGCTATTACAAGTGCTTCGAGGCCACGAACTACGGCGAGCAGATCATATAATGTTCAGGAAGGTGTTGGTCCATATTGTAAGTGTGACAAGCAGCACATTGGCGGTGTCCCAAAACGGTAAAGACGTCAGGTTGAGGCATCATATATTGGTTTTATCTGATTTGTTCACCATCGAGGATCCTGGGAACCTTACAACATCGCTCACGTGGCTCAGCGGCTACAGCCTTCCACTTAAAGACTTTGGAATGATCCCTTGTTCGAATCAAGGCGTGAGCAAGAAGCCTGCGTGAAGCAGCCAAGCTTTTTGCTTATCTGCATGACCATCTCAGAAGTCCTGTGGACATCGACGGGCGACGATGATGCTTGCTGGTCATCGATTGTTTGATCTTCAACACTGCTACTGAGTGCACAGATCTGCACTACCAATCAGGAATCAGATCGTTGACCTTCTTTGAGTTTCCTCGTAGGATCGCTCTTGCCCCTTCGGCGCCAACCACAGGGAGTTTCGGCATGCCTTTCTTCTTCATGTGGCCGGGAATAAGCTTGGTATCTATCAGTCCCGCTTGAACCAATACACTGGCTTGGTCCCAGTAGATGTGCTCACTCTCCATCTTTGAGCCGCGAACATGGAAGATTGACACTATCACAACTTCGATCTGCAGATTTGTCGGTGGGACGCCGGGGAGTAGCCATGGGACCGCCTCGGAGTGCTTGAAGGATAGGAATAGCTCATCGACTACTCGATCTGTACCGGTGGTCCGGCTCAGAAGTCGGATGTTGCCATTTGATTTGACGGGGAGAGGCGTAAAGAAGTTGGTGTTAAAATCGTCAATGTCATCGGTGCCGATCCCGCCCGTCAATGTTGGACCAAAGATGACTTGTGCGCCTTCATGAACGTTGTCCATTGCCTTTTCGGCCTTTCCCGATTTCACGAGCTGTGTCTGGCGATCTCGAACCGCCTCGATTTTATTTTCGATGCGGAAGTCCTTTCGGACAGTCGAAATGCTACGAGTAAATGCTACGCCATCGGCGACAGCATCGTATTCATCAAGATTATGCTCAGCAAAACCGGGTTCCACGCCCGAGTACGTGTATGCTTCGTATGCGAGCTCCAAGGTCTGGCCGTGGCCAGCTCCTGGATCAATACGTTTGCGGACACTCTTGCGCTTGCCTTGAATTCCGAGCACCTCGGAGGTCTTTCGAACATCGACTTCGCCGCCTGCGAGATGGACCAATATTTGCACGCTATTCGGGAACTTAGTTCCGATGGCTGGAATTGCACTGGGATAATACGCCACAATTGCCACAAGGCGAGGATTGTTCGGCTTGGTGTGGGCCTCCAGGATCAACGATGCCGCATCGCCAAATGCTATTGCCACAGTATAAGTCATTGCATGACCTGAAGCCGGTGTTCAGATGCAAGGGCGGAGTATTACAGTACCCACGATGGCATACTGCTCCGACACGCCAAAGTTGTCGCCGACAGTGTGGACCCGTCGAATGAAGTCGTTTCCTCCTTTCAACAAGGGAACATATTGCACATCGAAGCCTTCGCTGGTCCATTGCTTGATCGTTTCGTCGTCGAAGTCCTCGGATTCCGCGGTGAGGACGATATGTGCGACTTTGGACTTATTCAGGACATTGGAGAAATTCCTTTCTTGACTGTTGAACCATGGTGTATCAAATGCTGCCATTTTGTGTCGGGTGCATAGTGGTTGTGAGGTTGATGCTTACCACGCATCTGAGGTCGAAGGTTATCGTGATCGGTACTTGTGTTCAAGTAACACAAGTAACCAGCACATACCCGATGTACGTAGTGCGGAACAACGCCGGCTTCGAGCGAGCCGGTCACGATGCGCAACATTTCGAGAAGTACTGAAGCGAAAGTGTTGCAGGATCCCAGCTGCTGGTGAAGCTGAGGCTGCGAAAGTGCCGCTGCTCGATGCCGTCATTGGGCGCGTCTTCCAAAATTTGATCGCGTCACCTTCGTGAATTCAATTCAGCTTCTCCACAGCAGTGTCCCATCAACCATCAACAGTATCTCAGCAAAGCTCTCTTTCTGTCGGCTGCTCCGGACCGATACTTAGTTGTGAAGATAGCCATGTGAACTTCATGCAAGATCGCATCGTCGAACTCCCGAGTGGTGACAGTTCATCATGCCTCTCGGATTTGAGCGCTTGAACGAGCGGCAACAGCGCCCTAATGCGAACATCAACTTCATCAAGCCGCTGGAGACGGCAGACAAGGCGATTGCCGAGGATTTCTTGCAGCGAATCGCGGCGCAATGTTATCCTGTCATGAAGAAGAACCACATTTCAGTAATGTCATTGGAGGAGTATCCGCCCAACCCCGAATTCCTCGGTCGCAATTTCAACGCCGGCGAGGTCATTCAGCTCGTACTAAAGAACAAACAAGGTCAGTGGCTTAGCATGAAGTTCGTCCAAATGGTCATGATGCATGAGTTGGCGCACTGCAAGCAAATGAATCATAGTCGCTATTTCTGGAATGTCCGCAACGAATATGCAAAAGAGATGGAAGAGCTTTGGCGGCAGAAATACGTTGGCGAAGGCATGTGGGGGCGTGGCAGAGGGCTTAACAGCGGTCTATTCATTCATGATCGTGCCCCGGATAACTCTGAGATCCCAGAGCACTTATGTGGCGGATCATATCGACGGCGTGGTCACAAGCGAAAGCGAGGCGCAGCCGTCGGAAGCGAGACTCAAGAGAAGTTGACGTATGCGGAACGGCAGCAACGGCGCATTGCTCGGAAGTTCGGAAAGCATGGAGAAGGATCTTCGCTGGGTGATGATGAGCTGCTGCGTGGTGCACTGGAAACAATGAACGGTGGAAAGCGCAGTGCCGGCAAGCCTCGAGTTGCAAACAGTAAGCGAGGGAGAGAGCTTCGAGCGAATGCCGCTCTGGCGCGATTCGAACAGAACAAAATCAAGAAAGAGGAGCTGTGTGATGGGAGCGAGACGGAGTCCGACTGGGAGGATAATGATCAACCCAGAATATATGCCGAAGATGGCGTGCGAATCAAGGACGAACACGGCCATGATCTGATAAAGGTTTGTGGCGAAGGGGGTGAGGATGAGGAGGACAGTGCGAAGGATGAGATGAATGAGTTGCGTCAGTTGGGATGCGTACGAGGTCAGAAACCCAGCGCCGACAGCACGATCAAGACTGAAGAAATCGATGGTTCTGAGACCGAATCTGAAGCGGGTGACTCGAACACGAGTATGGACACAGATCATGCCCGCCTAAAAATTCGCGAAGACCAGAAATCGGTCGTAGAGCCAAGATCTGAAACCGAGAGCGAAGTCGAAGACATACCAGAGAAAATTACACGAAATACGCCAGCCGCAGTCAATGGCAGTCCTTACTCTACGCTCAACGCACATCTGCAGGCCAACGACAGCATTACAACTCGCCGAACTGGAGCTTCCCCCGTTGTTGAGCCGAACATGCCTGATCAGCCTGCAACAAGCATGGCGACAACTACAGCACTATCGTCGGTATCGCTTATCTGTCCAATCTGCTCTCTGGAAAACAATGAGGCGTCCCCAACCTGCATCGCTTGCTCACATGTACTCCTGCCACATCTTATACCAAATCATTGGCGATGTCAAAGTGAGACCTGCAAGATGTCAGAATATATCAATGCTGGCGACGTCGGTCGATGTAACCTCTGCGGAGCACAGAAGCCCAAGGCTATAAGCTCGGCTCCTGCTGCGACTGGCCGAGATTTTGGCATCACGAGAGCTGATATCTTGAGATGGGATTAAATATGAGCTCATGCGAGTAACGATAATGACTGTATGAGCACAATGATTTTGTTTTCAGGATCGGGCTGAATCCCTCGACGTGATAATTTGCTTGCTTGATTCCAGGTGTCCATAATTTTTATCACAACCACCGACATGGCTCGATCCCTTTCCAGTCCCAGCAGGCTGGTATTTCTGACACCATAATATGGCTGCGTGCCGCTGCGAGTAGGACCGTTCCGTCTGTTCAGCCATTAGATCCCGAGTCAAGCCGTCGTCCCGTCTCCAATAACCGAATTTACGGGGCTGATTTCCGATCGTGAATCGGCTCGGCTGCAGCCGAACCTTGAAATTGGTGGAGCGCGAGCACAGACGGCGGTTTTCGTGGCCGCGCTCCATGAATTCAAGTAAAGATTTATCACACCTTTCTCCCTCTGGACGTTACACATGCAAATGCATTTCGAACGATACGAATGAGGGGAATAGTGCTTGACTGTTCAGTTCGTACTAATTTCTTTTGCGCTGCAGTCGGGATGTTTGCTTCTGTTCCCAAATTTCTTTCACGACCAAAATTTTCTCCTCGATTATAGCGAATCGCAAATCGACACTGCAGGCACGATAAATCACACCCGCTCAGGCTACAAAGCATCAAGCCTTTTCAATATGAGCAAGAGTGAGCCGTCTGCAGCCAATCATGGCATCAAACGCAAGCGACCAAGATCCGATGGACCAAACTCATCACCGCTTGCGGCCAAGAAGCAGAAATTATTGCAATCGCGGCAAAAGCTTCCCATATTCAGCCGCGCGCGGGATATACGTTCATTGATGAGCAAGCACAATGTCCTCGTTCTCTCAGGTGAAACGGGTTCTGGAAAGTCAACTCAAGTCCCGCAATTTCTACTCGAATCCAGATGGTGTACGGGCAAAATTGCCATCACGCAACCGAGACGAGTTGCCGCAATCAATCTGGCCAGACGTGTAGCAGAGGAAATGGGAAGTCCCCTCGGATCAGCAAGTCCAGCTAGTAAAGTCGGGTACAGTGTCCGGTTCGACGACAATACTAGCCCATCCACTCGGATCAAATACCTCACCGAGGGTATGCTTTTACAAGAGCTTCTTCGCGATGCAAAGCTGAGTCAATATAGCTGCATCATAATAGATGAAGTTCACGAACGAAGTGTCAATGTCGACCTCCTGCTAGGTTTCTTGAAGGCTTTAGTATATGGCCAACGGAAGGACTCGCTGCGGATTGTAGTCATGAGTGCAACAGCGGATGTGCAGGGTATTTCCGAATTCTTTGCGACCCCACCGGGCCCTGCAAAAGACCCTACAGATGGCACTGTTGCAGTTGCAGTACAGCCGTCGGACATGGTCGGAATATGTCACGTGGAGGGGCGACAATTCACAGTCAAGACGCACTATCTCGACAAGCCAGCAGAGCCACTGAGCGATGCGGCGATGTCTCGAATCTTTCATATTCACATCAAAGAAGCATTACCTGGAGATATTCTTGTGTTCATGACCGGGCAAGAATCGATTCAAGGACTACAAAAAATGGTGGAAGACACCGCAGAGAGACTCCCGAATGACGTTCCAAAGATGCTAGTCCTACCGCTCTATGCCGCTCTGCCACAAGAGGCACAACAGCGCGTCTTCAATCCGGCGCCGCGATTCACGCGCAAAGTGATCCTGGCTACCAACATTGCGGAAACATCCGTCACAGTACCCGGCGTGCGATTTGTCATCGACGGCGGAAAATCGAAAGTCAAGAGATTTCACAATACCCTAGGCTTCGAGTCTCTCGTAGGAAAAGCCATTTCAAAGTCGTCTGCTGATCAGCGCAAAGGTCGTGCTGGTCGTGAAGCGCCAGGGCAATGCTATCGACTCTATACAGAGAAAAGCTACAACGAACTCGAGCCTCAAATGTCACCTGAGATTCAGCGTAGTAATCTAAGCTCTGCTGTTCTTGCCATCAAAGCTCGCGACCTCGATACCTCTAGCGGCGGTATGGACGACATCCGCTTCTTCCCGTTTCTTACACCTCCAAGTGACGATGCACTCGAACGAGCTTGTCTGCAGCTACATTGGATTGGCGCACTCGATGCGAAGACCGGTAAGATCACTCCTCTCGGTCGCCAGATTGCTCGAATGCCGCTCCCTCCCCAACTCGGCCGCGTCGTGCTCGAAGCAGCGAAACCAGAGCGCGACTGTCTTCGAGACGTAATCGATATCGTAGCTTGTTTGAGTGTTGAGAGCATATTTCTTCCCGCAGAGACCGAAGATGCCAGAGAAAAGGCTGCCGAGGCCCGGTCACAGCTGTTTCGTAGAAGCGGCGATCACATGACCTTACTTGCCACAATGCAAAGCTACGCTGCGGAGACCAGCGATCGCAAGCGATGGTGTCGCGACCACATGTGCTCTCACCGCGCTCTCAAAGCCGCAATGGATGTCAGGAAACAACTCCTTTCGCAGTGCATTTCGCAAAGAATGCTGCCTGCCTCCGCTGTCGACACAAACGCTTCGGATGGGCCGCGGATACTTGATGAAGCTGCCGAAGCGAAAATTCTCCAGTGCTTTCTCCGTGGGTTTGTGGATCACCTCGCGAGAGTCTATCCTGATAAGGCCTATCGCTTGATGAACGGCAGCGGAAGCGGAAGTCATGTTGTGGCGATTCACCCTTCCAGTGTACTGTTCGGGAAGAAACTCTCTGCTTTCATGTTTAACGAAGTCATTTACACTACTAAGGCTTACCTACGGGCTGTCAGTGTGATCCGGTTGAATTGGTTGGACGAGATCCTGCCGCATGGAGCAGATGCAGCAGTAGAAGGTACCGCCATTGATGGCCAGTAGACAAATATCAGGGTAACCTGTTGGGTGTCGCTGCGAAAACACGATTTATCCGTCGGAACAAAGCCGCCCTCGAACGATTCTCAGCCATTATGATTGCTAGGAGTGATGGGAAGCCTGGAGATCGTCCCAGATCATCCGAAAAAAGCGAAGACTTTCACTCAAATGTGAAAGGCATACTCAAATGTATGCTCAGAGGTAGAGCTAAACATCGATGACCAGCTTTCCAAGAGGGCTTCCGAACTTCAAGCGGTCACAACCGCCAGAAATTGAATCAAGTCATCGCGGCCTTAAGCTGCAAATCTTTGCGCCCTGAGCACTAACAAGCGATGAGCAACACGGCCAGGATTGTGCTCTTTCGTCATCAGTGCACCAATCGAGAATCCACTTCTCATGATCATGGGCACTCAGGTGTGGCCTGTGTCATTAGTCTCTCGGGCCTGCACTACAATGAGTGAAATTTGGACAGCTTTTTCTGACTTGGCCACTGCCTGCCTTCTGTTTCTTTGTTCTCTGAAACGCAGATCATATCTTGCAGGGCTTCCTGGTGACGCCACATTCTTCGCGAACGTAGATTACGCAATCGACGTTGGTTCCCTGGCACAAAATTGGCTGAGTGTGTGCGGTGCCGTGTTTGATGTTCCCCGTGACAAATCCCGTAGATATTTGGCGAGATTTATCTACTACCCGCTCTGATATGGAGCATCAAGCATTCATGACACGTCCTCAACAGCCTCAAGCCATCTAGTCATCTCAATCACGTTTCCATCTAGCAATCATGTCGGACGGATCGAATCTGGCAATGAAACCTCAAGTCGTTGGCATATATGGCATTTCAGGCTGTGGCAAAACGACCCTGATCACGCAGCTCAAAGAATGTATATCTTCTGATCAATTTGAGTTTTATGACAGGAGCCAAGTGCTCTACGAAGCGGTGGAGGGCGGATAATTGGCATTTGATGCTGGAACTGCTGACGAAAAGGGTCAATGGCGTCGAAAGGCTATTCGACTGATAGCGGAGAGATGTGCTGAGAGCGGCCGCCTGGGAGTCGTTGCTGGCCACCTGTCGTTTCGGAAGAATGAAGCCCAACTCGAACGCGTGGACGCTGAAGATGACTGGGCCGCCTATACTGCCATCGTGTATCTTAACTCTCATCCGAGCTCGATTGCGCGATGGTTTGCAGGAGACCAGACGCGCCAACGGCAGACACACAGCGCCGAAAGTCTTCGAAGCTGGCAAGACCAGGAAAGGCAGATATTGCCGTATATTTGCCAGCAGCATGGTATTCTTCTCGCTCGCCTTTATCCCGATGCTCATGGAAATTTCCTCACAAAAGGTGCACGGCTCATTCAGGACCTCTGTATACACAATGAATCCTACAACATGTCGCAAGCCATTCGAGCGGTGGGCGACTTTTATCATCGTACCAGGCACTAAGTGACGATCTTGCTCGACGCAGACAGAACGCTGACGCCTTCCGACACTGGAGCCGAATTTTTCTCAGTATATTCACCACATCAAGCGGGATTCACGATGTCCTGCGCACTATGATGATCATTCTGCTCGTTTCATGATAGCTTATCCAACGAATTTGCCGAAGACTTGGCCTCCGCATTTTTCGTGAATCCATGGTTCACATCCGTAGGCTGGTGGCCGCCAAACCAGCATAAGCCCGTAAGTTTCGTATGCAATGCAGTATATACAAACGCCACGCATCTTGTGGGCCGGACCGTCATGACTCAAATCTACATAGGAAATAATGTCGCGGAGAAATGTACATGCGATGCGTTATGGGCCAGTGTTAACGACGAACACTTCGTGCGGTGTTGCCAGTACAGACCAGCTCCAAGGCGCGGGCTCTGCTCCTGTCCCTCGACATGACCAACACATCGCACCTTCCAACTTTTGAAGACAACAATTTGCAACTTTGATCACGGACGTACCTCTAGAAGGTGTTACACTCACGTTGAGTACAACGTAAATGCCCGCTGGTCAACGACGGAGACTTGTTGCGTACCTGCAACATTCTGATCGAATATGATATCAAGCAGCGACCTCGAGGTCATCAATCCCAGGAAAATGTTTAACCCAAACCCTAAGTTCACACAGACCCGTGGACATCCTTGACGCGCTTGAAGCGTAATACGCTTTGAAGAGTACACTGGTCACTTTGGTTTTCACAATAGCAGGAAACCCCATGCCACATTATGCTCTCAGCACTACATGAGGTCCTGTTTCGCGACAGAGGGAGTGGGCCATCGATGGCGACGAGATCTAGCTCTACCCAACTGGATCATTACAGCAAGTTTCCGAAGGTCAACGAGCCGGCAGGACTTGCACTTTCCAACGCAACATGAGTCCATGTGCCGCTCGCACTATTGCAACGCTGATCAGAGGGACATGTGGAGCGTATCACGCAAACTCTCGGCGAAATACTGTACTGCTGATGGAAGCCCGAGACATCCACATTGGCTGTGCCATGGAATGATTCACCTGCATTTGGGCAGAAAGAGAAACGCCAGGGTCACCTGATCCAGTGAGCAAAATGCCTCGAACGCAGCATCATGCGGGGTGGGACCGTCGGCACGATGCCGATGATATACTGTGATGAAGCACAAATGACCTGAGCAGGAAGGACCATCCAGCTCCCTTGCTCGTTCGGATAGACAGTACCGTGGTACCTGGACACCCTGCACAGCACAGTATATGCCTCTCTCTTCGGCGCGAGATTGTGCACGTGTGGCATATGGGAACTACCTGGGCATTCTACGGATAACGTTTCCTATGGGCGGGCGCTTGGCTAGAATGTGATGGGGTAGAATCGCCTGATCGACTGGCTGGAGACGGCCGAAGCCGCGGGGATGTCGGCGGCCCGCGAAGCTACTGACTTCTAAATCGATCACCTTTCTCTCCATCGACAACTTCATCGACCACTCCTGTGCCCTGCCTGTCACCGGTGCGTTTTATGCATCTTATAATCTCACTTGAATTTTAGCTGCAGGTGTGCAGACGTGGCAGAAGCCGTGAGGACTATGCGTGTCTACCCATCGTCAGCCATCACCCGGCCACCTCTCACCTGCCTCTGTGGAGCCTAAGTAAGCATGATCCACCGCCGCCGCGAGAAGAACGCACCGCTTCTCTGGCGTGCTGTGTGCTGCGTGATGCGTCCTGGTGCTCCCGGGGCCCAGTTCTGGTTTGCCTCCACTTTCCTTCGTGATCAAGACCGCCGAAGTGTCGCCCAAGCGTCCACCAATTCGACATCTCGCCGACCCTCACCAGCCAACCAATCAACCAACCAAGCGGAGGCCGAGACACCCATACTGTGCATGCTTCGGACTTCGCCCTCTTTGCGATAGGTGATTCGTATCGTACAAGTATACGTGCTAGGTCCGTGGAGGTTTATGTGCTTATTATTCAGACCCTGTCGTTATTACTAGTGACGGGATAACATTACCACCAGACATGCTCGACTTGCATGTGCTGTGGTGCCGCAGTGGTGGTGTTCCCATCTGTACCCTGGTGGAACACGCTCGGCACCGTTATCGGTACACCGATCACGCTGGACCACGCAGATGTCTACCCATGGTCGACATGACCTCTTGCCAACTTCAAAAGCCACAGTCACCACCACCACCATTCGAATCTATTCTCCGATCTCATGAGCACTCCACTCTCACCCAACAATGATATCGTTTTGACAATATAACCTTCGTCCCCTAATCTGCCCTCACCACAACATCCCATTTCAATTCACGTCGATTGTCCGACCGCCATTTTCTCTGAACACCATCACCATCATCACCTTCACTATTTTCGCGTATACATACCACTTATAATACACCTTCCAAGAAAAATTGTTCGTAATATATCACAGCTAGATCACTGATCCCTAACATGTCCTTCTCGCACATTGCCCTGACCGTTTCTCATCTTCCCAGTGCGGCATCATTCTACGCGGCTGCTCTGCAACCGCTTGGCTATCGGTATATTGGACAGGACGGCGATGCACTAGGATTTGGGGTGGACTCTGCCGACTTTTTCATTACCCAGGTTTCCCGAGGGTCAGTGGCGGCAATGAGCTTTCGTGGATTCGCCGCACCTTGCTGATGACGATGTTTAGATCACGGGTCTCGCCCACGCACGTTGCATTCAAGGCAGAGAATCAACAGATCGTCCGTCAATGCTATTCAGCCGCAATACGAGCACGGGGTTTGCCTGGTGCGGAGCCAAATTATCGTCACAGTACATGTTCCTGTTACAATGCAGCCGTAGAGGATCTCGACGGCCATAAGATCGAATTCATTTTCCGGCAACCGCACGGAGAACACTTTGCGAGCGATCACAGATGTGATGATGCTGTGGCCACTTCTGAGGATGCAAAGCCCGTAAAGGAGGATGCATGGGAAGAAGAACCCGAGCAATCGTCGAGCGACTCGTCGACCGCCCGCGGCATGAACGGCAAGAACATGCTGGGGCTCGGCGTTGCAGCCGTGGCCGGCGCAGCTCTGGTGTACTCTATGGTCGCCACCGAGAGGAAGAATGCCAGAGACGAAGCCGATTACCTCGCGTCACGGAAGTCGAGCACGAGCATGCGGAGGGCGCCTCCAGTCATGGTGGAAACACTACCTGCAGCACCGCCCATGCGAGAACTGCCCGAACCTAAGCCCAGACACCGTCGGAATTTCAGCACAACTGAATCAAATTACAGTGCGGTCAGATCGCAGCATGTACTGGCTCTGGAAGAGGAGCCTTTTGAGAGACCAGACAATCTGATCGACCTCTACAGCGCTCGACGTGCGCCCATCCGTCGCGTCAAGCAGGAGTATGTCTATATGCCCCCACCGAGCACCGACGATGTGTCCAGCTACACGGTTCACCGCGCGCAGACGCTCCCCCTGGAGGACACTGCACCTCGATATCTTCTCGAAGCTCCACGCAGCAGCGTGTCATCTCAAAAGTCATCCAGGCACGCTGAATCCAGACACGCCGAATCCAGGCACGCCGAATCTAGGCACGCCGAATCAACTCCCCGAAGTCATGCACCGTCGATGCACAGCTCTCGCCGTTCCCATCATTCCAGCAACAGCAGTACTCGCGACGGCAGGAAACTGTCACGCCATGACAGCGGGATCGAGATCCCCGACGCTTCGCGTGAGGAACAACGCGAAGCTAAAGTCGAAAAAGCCCGCGATCACGTGAAGAGTTCTTCCGCAGCCGGTAGCGTACGTTCTGCTCGTCGGGAGCCGAGTGTCCATTCTGCAGCGAAAGCGAGCACACATGTAGACACCACTTCCTACTGGCCAGCAGGCGTGCCTCTCCCACCATCCGTGTCGGGATATTCCGTCGCCAGCAAGAGCTCGCGTAGATCCGCGCGCCTCCGCCCAGCTTCGTACTACGAGTCTGCTGTTGAGGTTCCCCTCCCAGGTTCCACAACAAGTCGATCGAACTACACAGCCAGCAAAGCCTGCGCCATTCCACTCCCTGAGTCGCGAACCGGTGTCGAGGATTGGGAAGACGAGGCCGGCTCGGGCTACGACAACGACGACAACATCACTGTCGCTGAGCTCGCTCCCCACGACAGTATCTCCTGCGTCGGTCTACCAAGACAGGAGCCGCGGCGCCGCCGCCGCCACTCGCATCGCCCCTCGCACAAGGAAGACGGCGAGTCTGCAACATCAAGATACCAAGATGCCCCGAGTAGACATTCGCATCGTCGCGAGCGCGAAGAGCTCGAAGTGGTCGAGGAGAGCGGTGATGACCATAGCCCCCGATTTGTCCCTTTGCTCCGGAAAATTGGAGTTACGGGTGGCAGCCGTGCTGGGAGTGTGACCCGGCATAGTGTGATGACGTTGCCGGTGCGCACGCGAACTCCGGTCTCGATGGTGAGGCGGGTTGCGCATAGCCATACTCGATGAGGTGATTCTGAATCTGATAGGTGTTCGCTTGGTCGAGTCGTAGTGCCCTTGGGTATAGCTAGCATGCATGCATGAGTAAATCTGTATTGACAGCAAATTTAATGATTCAAACGTCGGAGGCGAACGTGTCAGTGATATGAATTTTATTTGCCGTGGGAAAGGCGTTGTGTCCGGAATTCATCATTCGCGCCATTCTACGCTGCGAATATGAATCTCGGATTGCGTTCACCAAGAGCCAGACATGCATCTTCCGTCAAGCCCTTGATGGTCTGATCCCGATCGCCTCTCGCGCGTTTCCGATTCTCCTGCTTGTAGTAGAAATACATGATTGCGTAGATGATAATGCCCGCTCCGACCAGCGACATGGTCACTGCGTGGCCGGTAATGTAGCGAGGGCTATCGCCACTGGGATAGAGCTAATATCTGACAGTCAGCAAGACTACAAACACTGCCAAAAACCTGGTTGCGCAACTTACGAAAGGTGCCATGACACCGGCAGCATTTCCAATCGTTAACTGCAAACCAGTGGCCGTCGTCCTCTTTCCATAGCGGGGGTTGTTGCTTGGAAGCCAAGCTAAGGGAATCCCAACAGAAACGTATAATCCCATCGCCACGAGAAAGCAGCCTGCGTAGTGTGCTCCCGTCGATCCATTCGATATGAGCAAGCCGTAGCCGACGATAGAAATGCACCCGAATGCGCAAATGACCGGTGCCCGCGATTGTCGCACATCACTGAAGCGCGCCGCGGCCATGTAACTGATAGCGCCGAGGGCATAACACGGGATAGTCAGGACCTGCACGATCGCCCCGCTGGAACCAGGGCGGATGGCCTTGATGATGGTCGGTAGGAAGGTCGAGAAGCCGTAGAGCATTGTGTCAAGACAGAATTGCGCAATGGCGAACGCCCAGATCGTCCAATCCTTCAGCCCGGCGCGCGCGTCGCACCACTCGAAACGGTCGGTCTGGCCGGTCTGCGTGGCGCGGCGCGCGAGAACGAGTTTTCGTTCCGAGTCGTTGAGGTAGTATGCTGTCTCGGGATCGTCGGCGAGGACCCACAAGCAGGAGATGCCGAGGATGAAACTCGGTAGACCCTCGATCTAGGGATAACAAAGTCAGAGAGTGTTTTCGGATGTACAACCACACAACAGAGATGGGAGGGAAAGAAACACGCACGATCAGAATCCATCGCCATCCACGCAGGCCCGCGATCCCATCCATGTATCCAATCCCGTATGCCAAAAGTCCTCCCACAGCTCCCGCGAGTGCTGCCGAAACGAAGAGGTAGCCAATGCGGAGCGCCAGCTCACGTTTCGTGTAAAAGAACGTCAAATAAATGGCGCAGCCAGGAAACAAGCCGCCTTCGACCAGACCGAGGAGAAGTCGACATGCGATGAGACCACCATAAGTCTGGGTGACACCCGTCAATGTCGCTATGATGCCCCAGGAGGTCGTAATGAAAGCCAGCCAGCGTGAGGGCGAAACATAGTGCTTGATGATCCAATTTGAAGGGAGTTCAGAGAGGAGATATGTTACGAAGAGGATGGATACGGCGGTTTGGAATTGAGTGGGTGAGAGTCGGAGGTCCTCCTCGAGGCCGTAAAGTCTCGCGTTTCCAATGTTCACCCTTGAGAGAAATCAGCCTTGCGATATTTGACCGCACCCCAGAATGAGATTTGTCCGCGTGGACTTGCTCCCGACAGTTTGAGAAAGAAGGCCTTACCTGTCAAGAAATGAGAATAAATAAAGGAGCATCACCACCGGAATGATATGACCATCGAGTTTGCGGACGAGCCGGGCTTCCTCTCGCGGATTGATGTCATCACCACGATGGCTCGAGTTCGGATCTGTCACAGCCATGGTGACTTGGTCTTGGTCTTCTTACTCAATCGCCTCATGTAAACCAAGCTATAACATCGCCAAAGATCGAGCTCGTCGAATGATAATTTACAGCGCCATAAAGAGGTCGCACGCGTGAGTTACGAGTCTAAAACAGTGATGCTGCTCCAAAAACTGAAATGACGTACGCGAACCATGCGATTAAAAGATGACGATCAATACATGCCCTACTGTACTGTACGTTACATGGCATACGCATTTCTATGCAATCGCCATTCTAACCAGGAAAAATGTTTTCGAGAATCGTTGTGTCTCTCTAGATCGACGAAGACTGGATGAGGGATGTCCGACAAAAATGCAAAAAGCAAGAGTTTGCTTGACCCGAGAGTCGAACGTTCCAAAGATTTAGAAAGCGGCGTTTTGGCTTGACCTACGGGAACCGCTGGTAAAAGGCAAGAGATTCGTTGATTAGGCCAAAGCCGCCGACAAACAGCCCCAGAATTTTGCTATATTATATACCTCACAATTTTGATGGCTTAGTTCTTGCATCGCCATCGGGCCATTGGCTTGACAATATCAACAGCCCCGTTCACCAGATCATGCTCCGTGCAAAGAAGTCAAGAAATCTTCATATCATGAATTCATGTTACATACATCATACCATCGTATTGTATCGTGTCGGGAGCAGGCCAAACTTGTTCAATCATCAGGATATTCCTCCACAATATTACTGACGAATTTGCCCTCACCCTCATCCCAGCGCTTGAACCACCTTCCGGCCATTCGAAGCAGTGACGGCGGAGGCTTGCCTGCAGGACTAATGTAGATGTTCTCTTCCGCGACGTATCGGATCGAGTTGTCATCCGCCCTAATGTTACGAAGGAAAAAGAGATTAGTACAAGTGTGAAAAGGCAGAAGAGCAAGGGGCGAAACATGGAAGGATGCAACTTACAGGACATTGTAGAACGGCTGCGTGCGTCCTCGAGGTAAGCTGTCGACGCGCATATCTCGGATCCAGTCTTGTTCAGCCGCGCATTGCGCATCCCAGCCGATCACTATTCCCGCGTAGCCATATCTCTTGTGTAGGAAGGCCGTGCCGACCTCGTATCGCACCGCACGCGTCGCATCTGAATCTCGCGGTGAAGGTGGAGGTAGATTTCGGTCTGCTGCTCTCACGGCCGCGATGTATCGCGAAAGATCCTCCAGGTCCCGAAGGTCTTTGTCGGCGAACATTGGAATGACGAAATCCTGGATCAACCCGAGGTCTTCGGGATTGTACTGCTGTACGTGGCGTTGCAAGTAAGGTAGACAGTGGCGGCGCTGCTGCAGAGCGTTGGCACCGCCGAGGACCATGAGAGCCCAGAGCATGCTGTACCAAGCTGCCTCGCGCTCCGGATGCTCGTCATCGTTATCACCCGGCTGTGGCTCACTGCGACGAGCTTCCTGGACCGAGTTCATGATGTTGCGCGCGGTCCGCTGGACGATTTCAATGATAGTGGCCGCGCCGAGATGCTGGTGTAGCAGGTGTGAGGGTGCACCCATGAGGAGCAGTCGTTGACGCAACTGTTGTTCCGGGATCTCTTCATTTGTGTTCCAGGGATCCAAATGCATGATTTCGAGTTCGCCCGCAGAGTCAGGAAGCTTGGGCTTACCATCCAAAGTTGCGTCACGAGGTGCCTCGACCACGACATGGACGTGTTGGGGGTAGTTCGATGGTTTCGCGTTGACGCCGAGTCGACGCGCGACTGCACAATAGATAGCAGCAGTTTGCAGCGGTAGTGATGTGTGTGGAGGTACGAATAACGCCATGCTGATATAATTGTTGCGTAAGGCGTGATAGTCCACGGTCTCGAGTGCCGAATTGCCCACGAGGCCCTTCTTGCGCAGATACTCTGCGACGCGAATGGCCCTGGCACGAATGCTCAAATCGTTGAACTTGGGATCCTCTTCTCGGATCTCTCGCGCAAGGTAATCAAACTCTTTGGCGATATCGTTTAATCTTGCACTTTTCCCAGACATGGCAAACAGATCGAACGAGCCGAGAACTTCCTCCAAACTGACCATCTCTTGCCGCTGCAAACGGGACCACTTCTCAAGCGCCAACTTCCGGTTCATCCTGCCCAAGATTGCATTCGCAAAGTGGCGCCGCGCCAGGACATCGGGGGCGTCGTCAGGTGTTTCATCCTGATGCACCAAGAGAAGTTCTCTAACGTCATCTCCATGATTGGCGATTGTTTCTATGCGTTGTAGTCGGTGTTGTTGGGTGTTCAGCAACGCCTCGAACAGCTTTTCTGTCTCAAAGTCGATGCGCCGGCGCTCTTTGTAGAGCTGTCGCCATTCCGTTTCCGCAGGCCGCTCGCGAAGCTTCTTCCGCCAATCGTGTCGTTCGTGCCAAAACCACCATCCTTCCTCACAGTGGCGACGCCATACCAAGGCCTCATCTGTGATTTTGTTACATCTCTTACACGTGCTGCCGAAAGCGACAGTCGAGCTCGGAGAAAGGTAGTCTGTGATCGACTGGAGCAGCTCATCTGGAAGTCCGAGGAGTTGAGAATGACGCTCGTGAGGTGTATCAGCCATGGCGGCGGCGGTGGGTCATTGGTTTGGCGACTCCAGCGTTTAATTTTGAGCGACGACAAGCTAAATTGTAATTGACGATTGTCTCAAGTGGCGATTGACTACATCGTGACGTTGCCGTTGCACCAAAGTTAAGTCATGACAGCTTGGTGGTTGTCCACTAGAACAATGTGCAGGACAATAGAACATCCGGAAAGGGACAAATTAGTGACATAATACTGTAACCACCTCCATGCCATGCGGAGACTTTGATGGTGACGATGAAGAAGTGACCCCCCACCTTCAGCGCTTCTTTGTTGGTGCACAACCATAAAATCACAAAAATTGCGTGTCGGATTTGTGCATTGCTCGCACATCTCGTCATTCCATGGTACAGTACCTAAGTAATCGCCAAGATAAAATTTATTATCAACCTTGGAATCTATGGATGGCATGCAATTCATCACCAAGGTAGGTTCCTATGCTGCGCTGGCGTTGTGTTGTACACCTGCATTGTCGACATTATGCTTCTCGGCGAATAGCACGTCGGACAGAGCGCTATTATGCACTGAGAATTGTGCAGTGCAGACAGACACTGCTCTCTTGTGCGTCATTATTCGATCATGTTTAGTGTAAGAAACAAACCCACCTGGGCAACGACGATCCAGGTCGTCTTTGCTGCTGTTATTACACGACGATCCGTCTTCCAGCATCAATGGTCTCTTGCAGCTCGGATGGCGGACGCTTTCAACCGATTACGATCTGATAGGAATAACGAAACTTGCTGGCCATATATAGCAGACCAGGAAGATCGTGTCAAGTAAATTCACGTGGAAATCTCGGAGCCGAGCCGGACAAACTGAGCTTAATAATGCCTTTTTTTCCCAAAGTCCGACAATCCGGGCCTAGATGACGATATCTTCCAATCGCTTCCAAAGCCGAACCGTCGTAGATTCAGGTACACTTAACGATAAAACAATGATAGCCGCCGTAGTGAATTCCAGTCCTTCCAGCTGACAGATCCGGCACCTTTCGTGCTTCGTGCTTCGTGCATGACTTGTCACTAGACATAGATCGTGATATCCGAACCCTCGCTCCCCGAACACAAGCCCCTGTATATTCTTATTCGTCCGTCTTTGCACTCGTTCCGTCGCGATGAGCAGGCCACAAGATCTGCAACGCGTGGACTCCTTCCAGGTAGGCCGACATTGTCGCGAGCAGCCGCTACTGTTTCCCATGAACCCTGACTTATCGATTCCAACTCAAGTGGCCGAAAGGGCATGTCGGACAGCTGAGCGAGAGCCAAGCAAAAAGTCTCGACGAATTCAAGCAATTATGTCAAGACAAGGGATACTTCACGCCGGGAGACAGTACCAGCGGCACCCGAGCCACTCACGATGACGAGACAATGCTGCGCTATCTCCGGGCGCGCAAGTTTGTCCCGAACGATGCTTTCAACCAGTTCAAGGACACCGAGGATTGGCGCAAGGAGAACGACATTGATAACCTCTACGAGACCATTGATATCAATGAGTATGAATTCTCGCGGCGTTTGTATCCGCAGTGGACCGGTCGACGCGACAAGCGTGGCATTCCGTTCTTTGTCTATGAGATTGGTAGCCTCAATTACAAAGACATCACGGCCAATGCCAACGACAAGAATCGGCCGAAAAACGCGATCCCCATGGTTTCCAAGGCACCACGTAGACTGCTAAACTTGTTCGCGTTGTATGAAAGCTTGACTCGATTCTCCTTGCCAATCTGCTCTGCCATGTCAGATCGTGAGAATAAGGCAACTCCGATCAGTCAGAGCAACAACATCGTTGACATCTCGAATGTTGGCTTGACCACCTTTTGGAACTTGAAAAACCACATGCAAGACGCGTCAAAGCTGGCTACCGCCCATTACCCAGAGACTCTAGATCGCATCTTCATTGTGGGTGCTCCAAGGTGAGTTTGTCGTGCGACATGAGCTATGAGCAATATTGACGCGGTTCCAGCTTCTTCCCGACCGTATGGGGCTGGATCAAGAAGTGGTTTGATCCAATCACAGTGGTAAATATTCAATCGAAAGCATGCATTACGCGTCTTGCTTGGCACTAACCTATACCTCAGTCCAAAATCTTCATTCTTTCTCCCAGCATCACCGCATCTACACTGGAACAGTATCTCGACAAAGACAACATTCCCAAGAAATACGGGGGCAATCTTGACTGGAGCTTTGGTGACCTCCCCAACATCGACCCCGCCATCGCGGACCGATTTGAGTGGCATGAGGAGATTCTTCAGAAAGGACACCGCTCTTTACCCATCGGTCCTTTGCGCTTTGAATACAACGAAAAGGACGACCTCGTCCTCTACGCAGTCGGTTCCGAAAACGGCGTCAAACGCAACCTGAAACTCGGCACTGTGCATCCAGAGGAAGGCGTAGCAATGCTCGACGTCGGCATCAGCCGCGGCAAAACCGCAGGAGTGGACGTACCAGCATCCGCCGGCGCCGCATCAAGCATAAGCAAACCCGAGCCAAGCACCGCCAACGCCAACAATACCACAACTGCTACCAACGATCCCGCCGCGGTCATCGCTGGCGGCACCGCTGACATCCCGTTCCACCACCCGGAAGTTCGCACCGGAACCTCCAACACCCGCCTTGACCAACAAGCCGGTACGCACGCCGAGGGCCAGGCAGAACACGGCTCCCCCGAGACGCGCGTGGATGGACAAGGCACCGAGACATCCATCATCGAGACTGCGACTGTCGGCCAATCAGCCAAACACACCCAGCTCTACGAGGAGGAAGAGCATAGGCCGACTCTTGTGGAGCAGGCGCAGAATGTAGTCGGTCAAGCGCAGCAGATCGCCACCAGCGGCGTCGCAGCGGTCGCGAGCGCTGTGGGTTTGAGCGGCGAGGAAAAGAAGGAGGAGACGGTAGCCGAGGGAGCGAATGAGCCGAAGACGCATCCGGCGGACGAATTGAAGGATCACCAAGTCGAGGAACTCCTGCGAAGTCAGACCATGAACAACAAACCGGGTCACGAGTAGAACGAGATGACCTTCTGCGGTGACTGCATGGGATTTCAGGATTGCGTCACGCGTCGGTGTTTGCTTGACGGGTGTGGAGGCATGGAAGATCGTTGAATTATTGCGGTCATGGTTAATTAAAAATATAGACAGGAATGAAGTTTTTCTTCTTTGGGGAATCTGTTACGGTAAATTCACATTTTCATCCGTCAGCTACCAAGCTCGATGCGTTTCCTCAGAAGATCTCTCGCCTCACTCTCCGATAGCGAGTCAAGACCAAGTTGCTCCAGAACTTGTCTCGCACCTTCATTGTCCTTGAAAACCAGTCGCTCGGCCTGGAACAGGCTCATCTTACCATCACTGACCTCCCCAGACTTCTCGTCGAGTTCGTCCCAAGCCGCGTCGTCACCATCTTGATCAGCGTCTCCCGTAGAATCGGCAGATTCGCCAGATCGGCTAGGAAGCTCGCGCTGGATCTCACCTCTTACAGGTAATCCCACCAAAGTCACCGCCTGAAGTAGCTTCTTCAGACCCCGCTGAGCCTGGCCAGCACCCACGTGTCGATCGACACCCGCGCACAAGGCCTGCATATCGAATGTCAATTGCGCCGCGCCGGCGGTGGAAAATGATACACGCGAGGATAGTACGTGGTTCATGATGTAATTCTGGATGCCCTGGCAAATTTGTCGGGTGGTGCTGCGAAGTAGCAGTTTACCATTGGCCCGCGCGAGGAATCCGAGATACTGATCTATGAGACGGAGGGCTGGATCAAGCTCGTTCGAGATAGAGCTTCCTGCAGCGCTGGATGGGATCGAGGCCCATGTCGTCATGGAACCGTATGGTCGGAGTGCTTGCGAAATTTGTGACGACAGGGTTTCGACCAGAGTGTTCTCACAGCGAACTCGTAGACGCCGGTAACTACCCGAAGTCTCGTCGAAGAGAGCTCCATCCACTTTGCCCTCGCTGTTCTGTTGACCGAAGGCAGTGGTTGCTCTGTCCTGAATTTCCTTCCAGCTATATGCCGAACTGTTGCCCGAACTGTCGCGGTGCTTGGTGCGATAATCAAGCTCCATCCAGAGCTCCAGGAAAAAGAGATCGTCGCTCCAGTCACGCATGGCGCGCTCGAGATAGTCCGCTGAGCCCAAGATCCGGCATAGTCGGTCAAGTCCCTTGACTCCCTGGACCTCTTCCTGGTCGTCTTTGGAGATACTATGCATCGTGCGTACCAAACTCGAAGTCGCGGTCAGATACGCGCTAAGACTATCGTTCAATCGACGATAATACATATCGAAGATCTCGATTTGTATGTCGATCAAGAATTTCACCTTCTGCGAAAAGCTTGATAAATGACGATAGCGCTCGGTTATGGTTTCCAGAAGATCGTTCACGCGAATCGCTGACTTGGTTGGCTTTGTCGCATCGGCGGCTACAGCGTCGTAGTCGATTTCACCAGCATCAGGTGCTTCTACAATGGCACGATACCTCTGCAGCGCAAAGTCCTTCTCGGCGCTGAGCCAGCGGTCGAAATGTGCGCACGTTGTTAGGAAGAAGTAGGCAAGCCCAGACCATGGCTCATCTGGCGAATTTGGCGCATATCCGTACGATTGCTGAAGTGTCGTGTCGAAGGATATAACTTCCTGCACCAGATGACTGAGGAGAGAGGGCTGGCTGACAATCTCAGAGCCGACGGAGTAGAGTTTGTTCTTAAGCATTGGAATCAAAGCGGTGATGAACGCCGTTGTCGCATCGATGCAGGCGGGGAAATCGAGGAGATCCTCGGAATCTCTGAAGTGTCGCAGGACTATAGGCTGCAAATTATCTTGCACAAACTGCGAGTAGTCCCGAATAAGTTCTAGTACGTGAGACAGGAAATATTCAGGCTTCTCGAGTCGATTTGTCGGCTTGTTGCCCGAGAAATGGTAGTTGAAGCGTTGCTCGAGCGGACGAACGAGAATCTGCAAGGGTAGGAGCGGGATCGGGTCATCATAGACGCCGGACGGCTGTCGTCGAAGCTTGAGGTCAGGTCGTTGCAAATCGAGAAGCCTGCCAACATTGAGGGTCCATTCTTCGATCAGTGCCATGGGAACCGCGCCCGTGGCTTTGGGCCAATTCATCTTTCGAAGTGTTGCTTCGAGATTGTCCACATAGGCCTTCTCAATCGTATGTCGGAGTTCTTTCACTGTGACTTGGACGTGGTTGATCAAATGTGGCGCTGCGCCCTCGGCTGCTTCTTGTAGTGGCTGAAGGTCAACGACTAACTGCTGCACTTTGCGATAAGCTGTCAAGGTCGAGTCCGATGAATCTTGGAGTGTCTGAAGGCAATTCGACCTGTATAAACAGCGAGTCAGTACCACATCAAAAGCTGGGACCAGTTCGGCATGGATTTTATCCACAGACCTTAGTCTGTCTACTTCCAACAATAACTCGACATATCCAGTGGTCAGGTCGATGTTACGCAGCCGCGCCATGCTTGCTTCGAAGCTTCTGACCGCATCATCGGCAGAGTCTGACTGAGTCACAGCTAGCAGCCTTGCATCAATGTTCGCCTGTACTGCCTGGTAATCTTGCGCATCGTGTAAGACCTTCTCGCGATGGTTCCGCGTCTGTGCTTCCACCTCATCCTGTGCTTCTCTTGCAACTGCGAGCTATTGGGCGTCAGAAGGACGTCTCCGGGTACTAAGAAGACGTGGTTCATCTTGCCTGTTGCTTGAGAAGATTTTGCTGTTCTCTAACGTTGGAAAGCAAAGCATCGAGCGATTCCAGATCTGCAGAGGCCTGGAGCTTGTCATCCAGGTAGTCTTGGACACGGGCATCCATGGCCGGCATTTTTCAATGCTGTATTCGTTCTGCCTCGGGGCCGCTGTATTGCGGGGCGAAGATTGCACTTTTGGCGTAATGATCGTTCGGAATTTATTTGTGGTGGTGGTAAAACTTGCAATGGGAGATCATCATCATGGATGCCAGTGGTCTGCATTTCCTCATGCACATTTGGCCCGCAGATCAGGGCAATGACATCTGCCCAGCCAAGAAATTGACCGCGGACTTCCAAGGTTGCCCAGATGTTCCAGAGAATCATTCTACGAAGGAAGCGGTGTCCCACTATATTTTATCACTTGCATCATTCGGGGCATACTTGATCCATCAAAAACATCTCATGGACACTTCCATTGGTAGTGTTTATAACTCAAGTAGTACCTGGCTGTTCGTCTGCACTGTGGTGCTTCGCGAAACCTACCTTGTCCCGCTTAGGGATGACCGCGGTCGATACATCCCATTTCTTTCACGCCTACGCAACGGATCGGTCAAAGAGGCCAGCGGCGTGCTTCCATGGCCACCTGGGCATGCGATTGTTCCCAATGGCTTCTCATCCAGCGCAATTTGTTCACAGGTGCCCGCCAGGCAGCGATGACCTGTCACAAGTGCTATAATCAGCTGGCATTGACTTGCGCGTTGAGTGCGTGAAAATGCACGTCTGGTAGATTCCAAGGTTGGTAGCGTTCGAGGATGGCGACAAGCAGCTGCAGCAACATGACCTTAACAGCCCTGGAGTTGATGATTTGAAAGCCATGATGTGCAAAACTTGGGGAGTTTTGAGTACCTCAGGTAGGTAGCACATTTGCTTGCTATAGATTGCTGTCATAGATGGTTTCCTCTTTCAGATAGGTCGACACCATCTCTTTCAACTTCTCCCCTGTCGCTCATCATGTCAATTTTTTGGATGATCATCTCCTCTCCCACAACTCCACTCAAGTGAAAGCTCGGAATTCGCAGGCGTACCGCGTTGTACTCATCAAAATCCTTGTCTTCGCTCACCTCTGCTACATCGTAATCGACCAGCTTTTCCCTTCTCCCAAAACTCATGTCTACACTAGACCACCTTACTATGTTTCACAGACAACGGAATGGTACTGTCTCATAAATGAAACCCGCGCAATTTCATCACCAGATTTGGCCATAACTTGTTCAACATTATGAACGTTTTCATCAAAGGCATTCCTGTCAACGCGACCGACAAAGAGGTCACAAAATTTTTGCGTCAACCTCTCAAGGAGTGCGGAATTGATTTCTACCAACTTGATAAGTCTCGTGCAAAAGACATTGCATTCCTCACAGTCCCGACTGTTGAAGATGGACAGCGCTTTCTTCGACGATATGGAGCCTCTTCTGTGTCACGATTGAGATGGCACAATCAGAATATCCTGTTTCGAATAGCCGACAGGGCCCCGAGTGACTTTGCAGTCCGGGCATTGGCATACGAAGGAGCCAAAGCTCCAAAACCTTCCAAAACATCCTCGAAGGATCACACAAACCACGACATCACGAATCTCAGATGTGGCACGTGGGCCTATACAAATCACCCAGAAGGTAGAGCTACACAATTGGCATTTGTCTCGCACTATCTGGACCCGCGTAATGGAACAATACATCTTGGCCGAAGAGCCGCGATCGTCATTCTTGGCGATCCGAGCTCAGATCAAGTGCGCATGGATATCAACTACCGAGACTGTGCCAGCATTACGGTCGGCTCTTCGAGGGATCCTTCGGTCTCGTTCGAACTGTACTTCCCACCAAAGCTCTACAAAGTCGGCGCAGCTGCACTGACACTCGAGTCATCAATGCAGCGTTTGGGATTAGAGCCGTCAACACAGTTCAAGAAGTACGAAAAGTACGAAGAGAAAAAGGAGCGGTTGTCATCCCTGATTCCAGCACATGCCCGTACTGTCGGCTCATGCTTTGTCTATCGATTGAAGTTAGCTGATGCTCGCCGGCTATCAACTATTCTCAGCCAGCTCAAACACAATGCTACTGGCTGTTCGGTACACGCAATCACTATACCGAAATTTAGCCTGAATGAGCCTTATCAAGATTCTGTCGATGAATTGAAACATCAACTTACTGACACCGGACGTTTTGGCAATTTGCCCTTCGGTCTCTTGTATCAGGTTGAACGGCTCGCACAGAACGGACTACTCCCTCCTACTACAGTCAGGAAAATGCTTCTCCCAATCAAGCAGCTGTACACCCAGCACGGCCTCAACGCGACCATTTCCGCAATCAGGCAGTTCTATCGCGAGATACCTTTGCCAGGGCCAGAAACCGAAGCACTTCAGGTCAGTGATTACGTGAAATTGCTCGGCGATTTTGCTTCAAGCTATGATCCAGATGCGCCAGAGAGCGTCTACGAGCTGTCCAAAAGGCACACACACATCAATCTTGTGCATCGGATTGTTGTAACACCGACAAGAATACGTCTTGAGGGCCCTGAGCCTGAACCCACAAATCGAGTTCTGCGCCGACACCGCAAAGATGCTGATTATTTTCTGCGGGTTGTATTTCAAGAGGAGGACGGTGGTACCTTTCGCTACGATCCGGCGGCCAGCCAGAAAGCCATCTACGCTCGATTCAAAGGGGTTCTTAAGGGCTCTATCAATGTCGCCGGCCGTGGTTTCTCCTTCCTGGGATTTTCCCATTCATCCCTTCGCAACCAAACGTGCTGGTTCATGGCTCCATTTGTCATCGACGGTCTCTTATGTCTAGCGCCTCAGATCGTCAGACAGCTTGGCGATTTTAGTCATTTCCGATGTCCTGCCAAATGTGCCGCTCGGATCGGTCAGAATTTTACTGACACGAATGCGACTGTTGATGTCTCTCCGCGCAACGTCGGAGAATTGGCGGTAGTTCAGCGCAATGGCCGTGATTTCAGCGATGGCGTGGGGACAATTTCTTATGATCTCCTACAGCGTGTCTGGCGTGTGTACGGGTCGAAACGTTTCATCCGTCCAACAGCGCTTCAAATTCGCTTTCAAGGAGCGAAGGGCATGGTATCGCTCGACACCCGTCTTCACGGGGAGCAGCTTATGCTTCGATCAAACATGAGAAAATTCCACACATCTACAACATGGAACCTTGAAATTTGCGGAGCAGCGTTCCAACCGCTGCCCATGATTTTAAATAGACAGTTTATCAAGATCTTCGAAGATTTGGGCATTCCTCTGGCGACCTTCCGTAAGCTTCAAGATGCTGCGGTCGGACGCTTACGTCGAATGACAGCCACTGCACCCGATGCAGCATCGCTCCTGGACGACGCTCGAAGCACAAGCCGTATTCCGTCTCTTATTCGGCTCTTGCACGAGCTGGGCATCAATTTTCATGGCGATGATTTCATCTCGGTGATCATTGAGGCGATCATCCTCTCTAAGCTTCGCGACATCAAGTATCGCGGTCGCATCCCAGTCGAGAAGGGCTGTACGCTATACGGCATCATGGATGAGACAGGAAATCTACAAGAAGGACAAATATATGTCGTCACAGAGCACGCAGACTTGGGCAAGCAAGTCATCGTAGGGGAAAACGTTGTGGTCACACGTTCGCCTGCTCTACATCCTGGCGACATCCAGATCGCTCGTGCAGTTGATGTGCCAAGCTCCAGTCCTTTGAGCGCCCTTTCGAATGTGGTCGTATTTAGTCAACACGGTAGCCGTGATCTGCCCAGCATGCTTAGCGGTGGCGACCTCGACGGAGATCTTTACAATATCATATGGGACCCGGACTTGATACCCACAGTCACGTACCAAGCTGCAGACTATCCTCGCGTGGCAGCGATCGAATTAGATCGTGAAGTCAGACCTGATGACATGAGCAACTTCTTTGTCGATTTCATGGAGACCGATCAGCTCGGCTACATCAGCAATTTGCATCTACAGATTTCTGATCAGGAGCCCCTCGGGACTTTGAGTCCCAGTTGCATTAAGCTCGCTGGTATGGCATCGACTGCCGTCGATTTCTCTAAGACAGGTATTCCGGTGGATATGAAGCAGCTTCCGAGATTTGACCGATGTCGCCCAGATTTCATGGTAACGCCCTCTCATGTGAATTTTTCAAGGATACATCAGCTAACGATCACGACAGGCACCGAGCCCACGTGTGTTCGTTTCCGAGAGCGGCTTCCTCGACCTCGAAGACGACGACCGCGAGCCCGATGATGCCTTTGAAGGTCTTGACGCTGAGCGTCGACCACAGAGATACTACGAAAGCAACAAAGTGTTAGGCCACCTGTACCGTGATATTGACGAGAGAGAATTCCTCAATGTCATGCATCGTGCGCGCGACAGTGTTCACAACGAGCAGCCTGTCGGCGACCGGGATCGACGACAGCCTCTACAGAGACTACATCGCTACCTGCAGCACTGGGCTATGCAATACGGCCTGATCTGGAAACATCACCTTGCCCTTGCTCGTGACATCAAGGAGACCTTCGAAGCCAGCGTCGCCGATATCGCCTACGACTTCGAGCCTTCTGCGCACAACCCGTTGACGGAGGCCGAAATTTTCTCCGGCACGATCCTTGGCCGTCAAGGTGGCGCGCAAGGAAAGACACTCCGGGAATTAGACAAGAACATGTGTCTCCGCTTCGAAACCGTCATGGAGTATACCGTCATGCGCATTATGAAGGGCGATCAACAAATTCGACAAGCAGACGATCTGGATGATCTTTACGATCAATACTCCGAGCGTGAGATTGAGGCACTGCCGCGAGCTTTAGCCTGCCTGCAAGTGGCGATGGAAGAACCGGGGTACAGGGATCGCGCGGTGGGCGAACTCAAAGGCTTTCGCTACGTGGCGGCGGAAGTCGCGTTGAGCGAATTGAGGAGGTACCAAATCACGACTCTGGGGACATATTCTTTGCCTCTGGCTTGAAGCAGGTGCACAGAGATGGGGATGCTCGTTTGATCAATTTCATACGTTACGTTTGTTTCACAAGTTAGAGCGCATAAGGCGCGTGTTGCATGCTCAGCAGCAATGCTCCGAGATCGACTATTTTGGAAAAATGGAATCATTCAAAACAATGACTTCGTGAGGGAGAGTAGTCGATGTGTCTGCTGGGTCTGATCTGTCGGTTGTCGATGACCTCGGTCGTTCATATTGCATGGGGGGTCTTTGGATTCCAAGCCGACTCGATCGGCCACCGTGTTCGTTGGGCCTCGGTAGCGAGAGATTTCGATATGTCGTGGATGGGGATCCTTCAACGCAGTCCACGAAGACCGCAATTTCTTGCAAGCTTTTGATTATCTTTTGATGGTCCAAAGCTATTCGAGCGATGTTGACGACAACCACGTTTTGTAACAGCAAGCGCAATTCCGGAGCTTTGAATGTCACGAAGTCGTTTTGATGCTCGCATTTGTCGATGGAAATTTGGCAGCATTCGTGGCTTTCTCTCTTTGCTTCGCCACAATGATGTTCTCTTCGATTTGATGCTCGGCACGGGGTCGAGGAACGATCTTGGTCTTCTTCGGTGCCTTGGCTACCGCCAGTGCATCTTCTTGGAATTGTTTCCAGGCTCCGACGCCCCAAAGCCTCGTCACGTCGAATTTCTCGGTGTACTTGCATGCGAGGTGGTGGTCTGACATGATTGATATGGTGGATTCTTAGCGACGAGGATATCGGAAGTCTCTCCACAGAGAAAGGCGCTTGTGATGTCATTCGCCAGTACGCGGGTTCGAGTCTTATGTGACGTGGCAGGCGTTGATCTGTATGCTGGATGGCTGCTCAACAGAAATGCGATCGAATCATACTTGATCGCCGTGGTGGAAGGAATTTATGCAGCAAGAGTCTGTCACCTTATGACAAGACCTAGTATGCCCAGATGGTCATCACTCACAAGGTCGCACAAGATCCACAGTCTTCGGGGATTGAGCGACCGGTCAGTTGCGACACGTGCTGTCATTGCGGCACAGTCAACGTGATCTCAAAAAGTGGCAATGTCTGCTCCCACATTGGCATGTGCGCTCATCTCCGGAATCGCTTGGGCAGTCACTATTTGAACATCATTGTCTTCTGGTCGCGGCGCAGTATGAGTGGCAGACAAGGTTGTCACTCTCCTGGGAGTTAGAACAGAATCAATTCACTTGATCTACCTTCATCATTCTAGTATCCGGAATACGCCAAATGGACGTTTGAAATGACTTGAGATAGAGCAAAACGCAATGAGCCATTTTGATCAAGGTTGACAAGGCGTTTCCTTTGCAATCACTGATTGACTGATGAGGGCGCCTTGGCCTCGAGATCTAAGGATCTCATTGCCCGGCAATGTTGCCAGCTCTCATTGACGGCAGTCATCACGTGCACATGAACAATCCGATCAACAATTTGATTCATATATCATTCAGGAATCATGTCCATCGCGTGCGACAACGACCGCACAGATAGTGGACTATTTTGACGTGAGTACGTATATCAATTCGTGTTTGACTGGGAGATGTGAACCGCGCCGGCACGTGATTGGACGTCACTTTGGGACTAGCGCTATTGGCCGTCCGCTTCGCAACAGTCCGACACCCAGCTTGCCGCTGATGACGGCAGTTGTGCTGGCTACCTGCTGCATATCACAACTCAAACATCCTCAACCGCTCACCACAAAGCCAGCCGCTGTCACAACACAACTAGTTCTTGTTGAGCCTGTCGATTCCAAACCAGAAGACTCAACAATCATGGCATCTGCCGAAGTTGCCAACCCTGCCCACACAGAAGCACCCCATCAAAGACGCCAGATCGCAAATCAGTCCGCCACAAAGGTAGATAGCATTGATGGTCTATCAGACTCAGACGACCAGTATGCCACCTACAAAAAGCTACAGCGTCAATTAGAATACATCAAGCTGCAAGAGGAATACATCAAGGATGAACAGCGAAGCCTGAAGCGGGAGTTGGTACGCGCACAAGAGGAAATCAAGCGGATACAAAGTGTCCCACTTGTCATCGGACAGTTCATGGAAGCGATTGACCAAAACACCGGCATTGTGCAGTCATCGACTGGAAGCAACTATGTGGTCCGCATCCTCAGCACCTTGGATCGGGAGCTGCTGAAACCTAGCTCAAGTGTGGCGCTCCACCGACATTCGAACAGCTTGGTCGACATCCTTCCGCCGGAAGCTGATAGCAGCATTGCGATGTTGGGAGCGGATGAGAAGCCGGATGTGTCATACGCAGATGTCGGAGGTCTCGATATGCAGAAGCAGGAAATTCGCGAAGCGGTGGAGTTGCCGCTCACACAATTCGATCTCTACAAGCAAATCGGTATCGATCCGCCCCGTGGTGTACTTCTCTATGGTCCTCCTGGAACAGGCAAGACTATGCTGGTCAAGGCGGTTGCAAACAGCACCACAGCGTCGTTCATTCGAGTGGTTGGTTCGGAATTCGTTCAGAAATATCTTGGAGAAGGACCACGTATGGTCCGAGACGTCTTCCGTATGGCTCGGGAAAACAGCCCTGCAATCATTTTCATCGACGAGATCGATGCTATTGCCACAAAGCGTTTCGATGCACAGACCGGTGCCGACCGAGAAGTTCAACGTATTCTGCTGGAGCTTCTGAACCAGATGGACGGTTTCGATCAGACCTCTAACGTCAAGGTTATCATGGCCACCAACCGAGCAGACACACTAGACCCCGCTCTTCTACGACCAGGTCGTCTTGACCGAAAGATCGAATTTCCTTCCCTTCGTGACAGACGTGAGCGTCGTCTCATTTTCTCCACTATCGCGTCCAAGATGAGCCTGTCACCCGAGGTGGATCTCGACTCCTTGATCGTCCGCAACGATCCACTCTCCGGTGCCGTGATTGCAGCAGTAATGCAGGAAGCCGGTCTACGCGCTGTCAGAAAGAACCGCTACAATATCATCCAGCAAGATCTGGAGGATGCATATACCAGCCAGGTGAAGGGTGCGAGCGAAGCTGACAAATTCGATTTCTACAAATGAACGAGTTATCCAATTTATGATTGCGTTGCTACGGGGAGACGGTCATCGAGACTAGACGAGGGTTTTTGATTCGACGTTCGGATCGACAGCTAGAGAAGCCTCCGCTTCCTGTCCTGCCGTATGTACTATAGAGCCTGGACTCGAAATACATTGATGATGCATGACCATGGCCATGACCCAATGTCCGGGCTTCCATCAGTATGATGCGGAATGTATGGACCATGAATTACATTAGGCAACAGACCCATGTCACACCGCTCGGGAGCATTCCCACTGTAACGAATCGCACAACACTTGTTGGTGCGATTGCATTAAGTATGCAAATTAGGGTTGTCATTGTTGTCGTCAACGTTGGGCTTACGTTAGATTTTAGAGGCAGTTCTTCTTGAAGTAACAAGAAAAACGATGATGACAGCGTGCTACGAAAGACGTCTACGCTCACCCTACCGACTTGCGTACCGTCCATGAGGCTCAAGTATGACCCCTAAGTAAGGTTGGTGCTCCCCCGAGTGCTTGTCAATCACAACCTGACATCGAATGTCCCCTCGGAGACGACGCAGCAGAAAGGGAATTACTTAGCGGCCACGGCTTGTGGGCGATAGGGATTGATCCGGAGATAACGGGACGGTGTCTCTGAAATACAGCGATTTGCGGATTTTGCGACAGTGCCGGACTTGGTGTGGATGGGAGTTAATATCCCTAGTATATATATTCTGCGCGTATGTCAATAATGTAGGTTTAGTGAAAGTCCATGTGCATTCGACCGTCATCCTTCACGATCAGAGGGATCTCCCTTATGATCCGCTATAACACTATCATAATCCGCAGGGTAACTTTTCAAAGCCACTGCGAACCATTTCCGTGCCGGATGATCCGGATCTAGGAACTATGGGGTTTCGCCCTAGCTGATCCGTCTGAGTCAGATAAGTTGTCAGACGATGACCTCGTCGGGTACTACTTTTTTTGATTTCAAAGCATGATTGATGAAGGAGAGGTAGGAATACTCCTAAATTTCGCCGTTGTAGCCGGGCAGTGCTGAACCGTGGCGGAATCAAGTTTTAGGAGTAACCAGCGCGAATATGCATCGCTCATCTTCACAAAAGAAAATATCTTGCCCAGAAAACTTGGCTGGTCGAATTGAAGAACGTAGAGCAGACTTCTGGAACGTTCTTGGTCGCCTGGACGCTCATTGTTCTTCTGCGCCAGGTTTGTAATTCGTAAGCAGTGCCCAAGCGTTGAGCTCTGCAGGCCCAAGTTTGGCCCAATGAGGCGGCGGTCGGCGCCGGGGGCGCTTCAAGAAGCGAAGGACAGAGGATCAGTCTGACAACACGTCTATTGATCCAAGAATAAGTTTGAATGAAAGTCACCGATGTTGATCAGTTGGAACAACTCCACGAATCTGACTTGTTGGAGCACTAGATTGTTGGATGATACGGCCTGGAAAACGAGCCCTCGATCAGTCATTTAGGTGCTCTGCAAACTAGATACTTTCGGTCATCTCCGAGATGTTGGAGACCACCCCAAAAGGTGAGGAACCCGGTGAACGATGCATGGTTTCACGGGCGTTGGCCACGCGTGGAGTGCCTCGGGTCGCCCTCATGAAGAGAAACCGTACGGGTAATCCGATAGCAACTCCTGCTCAACAAGCAGATCTGTCCCTCGATATTGAAACATGAATGGTTTGCAGATCAATTTTTAGGCCGTCCAATTCTTGGCCTGCAGAGTCATGTTAGCACGGCGAAGGCCGAATCCTTGACGAAGGCAATGTCGCGATTCTCTGCAGAGGGGGAGAAAAACATATCTGGTTGGCAACGAAGGAGTTAGATGCATGTAGAGTGTCCTGTCCTTTTAGGGGAGGCTGGAGCGGTACTCTACAGAGCTACGCTAGCCGTCTAGAAATGAAGCAGTTATCAGAGTCTCTGGAAGTTCTTGATAATGGCTCTTCTTTACAAGAATTTAATTGACCGTCAACAGATTTTGAGGATTGGCGAGTTTTCTTGCGAGGACGCTTTGCTTTGGGTTGATGAAATGTGCGCCATACGTCGAAAATATGCCGGATGGACGACTGTTCGAAGTGCTGTGATCCAATTCTGATTGCAGGAGGCCGAAGCATCTCGACAAGCCTGGACAATATCGTGCTTCTCCGCCCCAATTGCGCGCCAGGTTTCAGCTAACCATCAGCTCTGCTCGCGATTATGCATGCTTGCTTGGAAGGCCTGACTTTGGGCCCCCCTCCGCCCTTTCGCTACACTTCGTTTCGCTTTATTTTCCACGCTTGCATTCGTGGTGGAGGCTGTGTCGCATTCGCCAGTGTTGGACACGGTCGTTTTGGCAGCACACGCATTATTGTTCATGGAACAAACGCGAAGCCGTGTAGCAGCTCATCTGCGGACCAGAATCCTGCAGGCTGAATTGAGCCTGAGGGGCCAGCCCGGCCTGATCTGACCGCATCATAATCACATCTGTTCATAGGAGACTACGTTCCGGAGACACGGGAGGTTATTTCGCCCGACCTCAGACGACCTGGATCGTGGTTTCCTTCCCACCACTGTGATCGGCACAAACTAATAGCCGAGACTGCTGTATTGTTCGACGCGAACGGCAAGCGACGTGATAAGTACAGTAGGGCGGTGCACAAATGCAGGCTCGCAGGAAGGAACCCCCACAAAGACCATCAATCACTCCAATCTTACTCTGGGCGCGAGGCCTAAAAATGATGGCCGCCCAATGAATGTTCTAGCGACGCTGTGGATCCTGCAGCCCAAGAACCCCGTGGCAGAACTAATGCGCCGATCGATGGGTAGGCCGACGAGCAGCACGCGTGCGTGGGAATGCCATGTGTCGGAAGGAATCTGTGCCGGGAGGGATCAAACAACGTTATGGTCACTAGAAAGCAAACTACTGTCTCGTTATGGACACACCTGGGCAGTCCTGATTCTGGGGCCGTCGGCGAGATGAAAAGTGCGAGCTTTTGCCGTCTTTTCTCCCTGCGCGGCTTCGCATCACTTCGGATGACGAGTGCTAGTTCTCTTCGAAAGCAATGATTGCAGGAGTGGTACACACCTCTCGGTCATCCAATGCACGCTCACCATTTGCTTCGCCACCCTTTTGTTCTAGTCTACACGATTGAATTCACACCTTTAGTGCGGGTTTGCGCAAGCAGGGGTTCGCAAGCCATTGTGGATCGACGTGGGCACGACTCGTGAGAGCATCGTGGATCCAGTGCTCGACTGTGGCGCAATTTCAGCGGTATGTACTCAGGTGAACATCGTGAGGCCTTAGGGCAAGGGCGGGGCGGCTGACGCTGCTTCGCTCTGCATTATGATGGTTCCGTCAGACAAACAGTATGTGAAGTTTGGTGCTTCAAGAGGACGAGGTAGTCACCCACGGTCTCAAGTCAGAGCATGAATCCTGATGAGGTGCATTCGTTGCCTCGATGCAGCCATCGCGCACGGCATACTGCATGCACAGGACGTGCAATGACTTTCGGAACGGACACGCTCTATTAGCATTCTTTCGTCCCGTTCTACCCGGGACTCACCGCAAGGGTTAACAGTCTTGGAACGAGAGCGACATCATTCGTCAATGAGGAACAAACAGACACATGCCGCCGTGACATACATGCCAACTGTTGCTCGTCACCAACATCTACAACCCGCATAGATTGTTCCAACGATGCCCTAGACTGGAAAAGCGTCACACCGCCGGCCGACCACACCACGCACAATTTCCCACGTTGGCATCGGTTGGCACCATAGGAGTCGTTGCCCAGTATGACAGTGATCGTCGCTGTTAGATGGGCCGCTATGGGACAATCTGCGAATGAGAGGGAGGCATTGTAAGTATTGGTTTCCTTGTGAACTGTGCACGAGCTTGGCACGGCTTCGCGTCCGGCACCGGGCCTGCCTGCCCTACCATCAGCACTCGTGCTGATACTGATACTGCACGCTGCGCACATGGGTATGCCCGCCCTAGTCATCATCTATCCCACTTCCTCATCAGTGGCTCGCACTTTGCTGCTGTTGATGCGGATTATTTTTAGGTCTGACTTCCGAAACCCTCGAGCTTCAGGGCTACGGACAGGGTGGAAGAACGCGCGAGGCCGCATTCAGGTCGATTTTGCGAGACCGAGTCGACCACTGGCCATCATCAAAATGGAATACGATCGTCCGTAATGATTGCGGCTTGCTGATATATATGGCAACGCGCGGTGTCCGTATGACGGCGACACGGAATGTGATGAGGCAGGGGAAAGCGGGATGACGTTGCGGAGGAAGTCTGCGGCCAAAGGGTCTGAGACTGTACGACCACTGTAAGATGTCCCGAACATTCAAAGAGGATGTGCACCATCGGAGCCATGTGGCCATATTCATCTATTGAGACCTCGCGTAACAAACCGACAGCGCGGGGTGCAAACATTGCGGGAAGTGAATTCGCGTATTGAGCGTCGACGTGACGCGGGAGACCGAAGAGCGAGAACATGGGCCGCAAAAGAGCTCTGTGGCCGTGCGGCAGTAGCCTTGCTGCTTCGACTGGCCAATGGAGAAGACCATAAAATGAGACCGGAGAACAAACGACCAACTTGGCGATAGTCGAATGTTCCATACCTTTCATCGCTCATTGGTCGCAGGATCGTGCGAACGGGTGCCATCGTGGGCTGTGGCGTCGCAAATGGGCCTATTGTGCTATGTTTGTATGCACGCACTGTGCATAGGAATTGATGGGTGATCGATATATGATACAGTACAAATCGTGGTACAATATCGGCCCACCAAAGAGAGGGAGGGAGAGACACACCGTGAGCAAGCGGGAGAGAGCCCGCGCGGACAAGGCGCAACGTCGGAACTTCGCCTCTCCCTCGTGGCCCGCCGCCCGTGAGGTTCTGGCGTGAAACGCTAATTCCCAGGCGTACATACGAAAAACCCGCCCTTCCATCGCTTCTCACACCATTTCCTTGTTGGGAAAGGACGAGCGAAGCCACCACCTTCGAAATCTTACACACCTGGGCACACACACTTTCTCTTTCACCCTCATCATCATTGTTCCACACTCTCACACGCGAGGTGCAGCGGCACACACCTACATATCCAGTCTGATACGCGCACAGGACATCAGAGGACAGCCCGTAGCAGGGGAATCGGGTAGCCGGTGTGCATGTCGGTACTGAGGTACTTGAAGTATTTATTTTTACATATTAATATCATGATGCGGGAAAAAAAACAAGGTCCTGGCAGATCGGGTCAGCACGGGGGCGATGTACCACCGTTCTGGAGGGAGTGTTCGGCGTTGTTCCCTCGGGGGCCTTTTCCTGATGGGTGTGTCAAGCCAGGCCCGTCCGTCCGCCAGCCTGATCGAAGACGGAAATGATGATGGACGATTGCTGCGTCTCCGACCGAAGATGTGGAGGGTCTATCCACTGATGAGGTGAATGCTGGCAGTGGTGGTGATGGTGGTGGTAATGGTGTTGGTGGTGATGATGATGGTTAACGCGTGAGTTCTGCGGCGGCGGGTGTGTGTGTGGTGGGTGGGCCTCCTTTCACGACCATCTCGCCCACCCTTTCCCACATGCGCACGTTGTCGACTAGCACACGTGGTAAGCAAGCTGAGCGTTGCTGCCCTGCTAATTCTCGCTGGTCGCGCGACTCGTCTCGTTTACGTCTCATAATGACTCTCATTCGATCACTGCCCTGTCGCGGTGCCCAGAGCTTTTTGGGGGGGTGCGCAGGTGCAGTAGAGTTCAGAGCCTAAAAGATGTTAATCCTGGACAGACTTGAAATGCTTCATAGCGCCGCCGTCTGGTGAAGTCTTTCTCAATAATACTACACACCAGCAGCCCTTGGACGATCGTCCTGGGATTGATAAAAGTATCTGTCGGTCCTGTTCATCTGAGGTGCGTCTCCACTCTCGATCCCTCCTGCCATCAATCGTCGACGACTGTGCGCTTTACATCCCATTCACATGCCTCTTTGGATGAACCATGGACTCACCAGCAGCCTTTCAATCGCCTAGCAGTCATCCTTCCCGCTCTCGTGCTCAAACCAATAACCTATCCCGCCCTCGCACAACCTCCTACGCCGTCGCCGTTGATAGCCGCGGTGCCATACAGAAACGGTCGAGACAGAACGATCATACCCGTTCCATCTCCTTGTCACAGGATCGTCTATTCCGGCTGGCCACCGAGCAGTCAAACGCTCAATTTGTTCCTCCAACAACTTCCATACCGGACCCGTCTCTGGGTCTTCAACTTCAGTGGATCACTCCTCAACACTCCCCACAACCTCAAGGATTCTCAGAGCCCGTTATCGAAGCCTTCCCGCAGTGGTCCGTCCCGACTCCTCCCCGATCAGACTCAGGTATCCCGAACGTTGTCGACGCCGACGATTCCTCCGCTTGCATCGGCTCCTCCGCCGGATTTGATC
Source organism: Dissoconium aciculare CBS 342.82 (assembly GCF_010015565.1). Taxonomy (NCBI): domain Eukaryota; kingdom Fungi; phylum Ascomycota; class Dothideomycetes; order Mycosphaerellales; family Dissoconiaceae; genus Dissoconium; species Dissoconium aciculare. Next base: position 471,472 of record NW_022984953.1, read on the forward strand.
ACTTCGAGCCTGCAACCGCCGCCGAAGAGATGAGGTGTGTTACACCAAAACGAAACGCTGTGTTACGAAGATCTGACGACCGCGATAGCTCATTAGGCTACCTGCTGCCGTCGCAGTATGGCGCATCACCATACGAGTCGGAACAAAACAGCAGTAAGCTTCTTGTTGGCAAGCATCGACGACGACTCAACTAACCACCATGGTAGACTACGCTCCTATGGAACCCAACTCGATACCACCTATGCGCACACCCCAAACCTCGACAACAAGTGCACCAGCTTCATATGCGCCTGGCGCATCTACCAGCCCAGCTCTGTATCAACACGCCCGACATCCAGATGCTGCCCGACGTTTCCCTGACTCTCCTTCATCCTACGAACAAAGCTACCGAGCGGTAGCGACAAGTAATCCTTACGACATGCGTCCGAGCAGCAACTACTCTGTTGTCTCGGGCCCAACGATCCCGCCCATCAGTGGCCTCACACAAAATCAACTAGGATCACCTCAAGCGAGCCAGATCTCACACTATACCAGCGGGCATCTTCCACCAAGGTTGGTCCAACGTTACAGGTCACGACATTCGATGAGCTCTGCTGACCGGTCGTCTAGACCTTCATCATATGATAATGCTCCTGCATACGGCCAGCCTTCCTCATACACTACTGCACCACCACCGCCTTCAGCATATGGCATGTCAAGCCAAAGCTATCCCGGTCCCTCATATAGCAGCAGCAGTGCCAATGAACTAGCCCATCAAAAATCACCAAGCGGTGACTCCACGGTCCGCGTACTGAATCAACGACCGAAACCACAATGTTGGGACCATGGATGCAACGGCAGGCAATTCTCTACCTTCAGCAATCTACTACGACATCAACGTGAAAAGTCGGGTACCGCCGCTAAATCCTACTGCCCAAGATGCGGCGCCGAATTCACACGCACCACCGCGAGAAATGGCCACTTGGCGCATGACAAGTGCACCAAACAACGGCAAGGATCGGACTCAAAGTAGGCGAATCGATCCCCCAGATTTCGCGCGCGCGTCACATCACGCCGCATCTGTCACCGGTCTACGGCTCACGGCGCTGCACTGTGCCGCATGGTCAACGCTGCGTATCGCCTGCGGCCGGGCGGCACAAACACACCTTTCCGGACGAATCACCGTCCGAGAGCTTGCTTGTTTTTGCATGTATTTCGTATCGACATCTGAGCAATCAATGTCACGAGCGACGGGACGGACTTGCCCGTCAATTTTCTGTTGCTCATTCTTTGTGGCGCGTAGGTCACACATATGGGTTGAGTGGGATGACAAAGGCCAGCGCCTCTGCGCCCGAAATACCATTAGGTCTGGAGTCTGGGAAATTTTTCGTGTTTGGGAGAGAGTTTTCTATTCTGGTTTTACTGATGCTGGCATTTGTACAGCGAACACATCGCACACATAGTGATGTTGTGAATTTTAGCTAGAGCGAGATCTGGGTCGCGCAAGGGAAGGAAATGCGGTGGAGCTGGTCAGACGATGGCGTACAGTACGATCTCCGCTACAAACCGGGTTCGCTATGCAGACTATGACAATGATTTACATACAGATCGTTTACCGACCGCCGCGTCCGCGTCATCAATCTGAATGGTATCCAGACCGTTCCTGTGCCGTGGTCGGTGAGGATGACGTTTTGACACCCAGAGATTGTCCAAGCACGAGGTCGCTTAGCAAAGAATCCTTCGGAACTTCACCAAAATCCCATGGAAAATCGTCGATCGAGCGGACGTTTCTTCCTTGTATAGGAGGAGGACAAAAGGAGCGGGAGGAGGAAAGTTGGTGGATGCCCAGACGGTTGTGCCGCAACAGCATCCAATCTGGCACAGTTCAAGCATAGAACCCTAAGACACCAACCACATGGGGTGCCCCCGATCCCATACCTTTACTCTCGCGTAAGATGTTCCACCCGAAGCGGGCCCTAATTGGCCTAGTGGAAGTCACGAGGAAAGGCCGACATGCGACCAGGGAAAGTGTATCGTGGTATTTCCGGTGGATTGCCTCGCTGATCTTCCAATAGGCGTGCCACATTTCGTGAGATGTCATTCAGGCATACATGACAACGCACACCTACGTACAGCAGGTGACGATCTACACCACGATGGCTCTGCGCCCAGCTGTTAGGTGATAGAGGCAGAGAGCGAGCGAGCGAACAGACAAACGAGCGAGGGAAACGGGGTAGAAGCGGTGTGGAGTCATGTCAGATCAGCCCTACTTGTGATGCACATCGCGTGCTTCGTGCACTCTCGTGCGCAGGAGAGCACAGTGCGTTGCGACTCGTGTTTCATCAATCTGGTCCCCATCCATCGCGCAGGGATCGAATCCTTGCACGCGACGAGTTCACTTTCTGTTCACAGTCGATCCTGACCGAAGGGAGGATAATACAAGGGAGCGCCGGCAACACCATCGCTAGGTGACCTGTTGGGCCAAACACTGGTGCTTGTGACAGGCCCCTCCATAATCGCGGGCATTCGGTGTGAGATCAGGCTGATCCGCCAACATCGCTTTCGTGCGTGGGTCCTCCATCCCTTCCCCTTCCTGCGGTGTGGTCGTCTATTCGCGGCGCACGTATACAAATCCAGAAAATGATCAGCGTCTCCATCGGGCACCTTCTTGCATAGGCAAGGATAACCAATATCCCTTGTCACTCGCACACACACACCGTGACAGCTTCAGCCGGCCATGTCACTACATGCGACACGCTTCATGTGTTATGTGAATGGTGGTGCTCCATCCCGCAGCAGAGATTATGCATACGCAGCTCAAGTACGTAAAGAAGCGAAGACGGAAATAGCTTCATGCGCTGGACCCGCACGTTCGCATTTTAGTCCCGTCCCAGCCTCATGTCCCCATGGAGCAGGTGGGTGTGCGTGTGCGTGTGCTACTGTAGCCCGCCGCATGGCCAACGCGTGGGCGACGCGCGCCCAGCGTGCAGAAAAACGCACGACGGAAGACCCGGCATCTTGGGGCTGCTCCTTTCCACGGGCGTTTTTGGCGCGCAACGACAGGAGCAGGAGCAGGAGCAACAACAGTATCTCTCCGTCTCTTCTGCATTTCCAACCTGATGGGTAGGAGCCATCCCTTCCGCGCTGTCCCCAGATAGGAGCCGACAGGTGACATTCCTTCTTCCTGCCCCGTTCGCTTGAGGCCATCGGCGGACGTTTTACGGTGGAGCGAGCGGCGTCAGAGAACGTGGTCGCTTTGCGGAGACGCATTCCTCTATGCAGGCCGTGGTCCTTTGAAGGTTACACAGCGCGGACTTCACGTTGTCCATCATGAGCAGCACCGTATGTTCGTCACTCGTTTTGAGATTTCTGTCAGACCCGCGCATGGCGAATTTTCTCCGGTAGATGCTCTGATGGAAATATTTCGCAGCATCATTTGATGCCTGTCCATTGCCCCTCTTTACGCATCCCGCACGTCTGCCCGGAACGAAGATTATCCGCGAAATTTGTTTACGGTGTCCGTATCTATTACGATGGCAGAGCTCGGACCACACACGCCTGCTCCGGCGGTGATGATTGCTCGATGATGATGGAGGGCATTGACCACCATGGGGTTCCGCAACACCATGTGTTTGACCATACTCCGTTAAGCAAGAAATCCGCAAGATAGTCGACGTCGACGATTCGAGTTGTGCCTAATCGACATAATGATCGCCATCCTGGTCACAGCGATTCACTCGAGTCCTGCCGACTCGACACCGCTTTCGCCTTGGCTGCCAAGCGCAAGGTAGCGAGCGCTTCAAGGCGCGCAACGGCAGAACTTCACGAGAGTATGACGATCGAACGAAGGAGTCTGTAAGGATCCCAGCACGAGCGCGACCCTGTGCGAAGTTGCTCGATAGACTCAACGGCCAAGCATAGCATATGAAGAAACACGCAAAGCACTGGCCGGGCTGGACCACGCGTTTCCACCTAGCCGGTACCGCTTCGCTTCACGAATATTTACGCCTGCGACTAGACTGCAATGTTCTGAGAGAGAGCTTCGAACAGCTCCGAGTGAAGCGACACCGAAGCTCTGCGCACGCGAGATTTACCTGAATTCCCCAATGATGACCGCCACCGGGATAATTCATCCTACAGCATCCCCAAGATTGCTTTTGATCGAGCCAGGAACTGCTTTGCCAGAAGCAGCAGTATGGCCCGAAGTGTGGGACTTTACAACACCACCACTACTTTCAGAAATACGCGAGATGCTCTCCCTTGTACTATCTTCATCTGGAACGGGGCGCAACCACCGGCCGCCACCACAGCGATTCACGTGCTGTTCCCGGCGGAGCCGCAACATCACACTGCAAAAGCAGCCCAAAACAGGTTTGATTCGATACGCCACACGAGATACCAGATACACGCGGTGGGACCGTGGAGTGTCTGAAGCTATGGAGCATGTATGAGGGGCAAAAGCGTAGGATTCGAAAGGAATGCCACGCTGCCCACTTCCCATGGCCTCGCATGGCCTCGCATGGCCTCGCATGGCAAAGGTAGGATTCCATAGTGGGCGACTCGCGTGCGCCATCGTCGTTGCTTTGCCTGCCCGTTTCACTCTTGCTTCGACTCTAGGATTCCGGACCATCTCAATTTGGTCGATGCTATCCTCAGATCCACAGGGTGGCAAAGTTTGGCAATTGAACGTGTACGGCACTATTGACAGCCGAACATGGTTCATGCCCGACGCCGCCCTGAGCGGTGTCTCATGTGTTTTGTCTGTATAGTGGGTACTGTAGTCATTCCCCCACACTTCCGCGCAAGTGATATCTCCGAGCAATTGAGCCCAAGTGCTGTGTTGTGAACATTGATGTGGCTTACATAATCACACATGAGGCAAGTCCTGGTCGAGGCGAGCGAACGTTGGCAAACCGGCGGAGAATTTTGTGGAGATTCAACCACAAGAACCCTGCGGTCTCAATGTACGAATGCGGCGCGGTGCAATACTCTGGGTTGATGAGTCACGTGAATGCCATGAGTACAATACCAGTCATACCTTCAGGGCTCAACACGTACCCTGAATTTGGGGTGAGACGTCACTCGTTGTCCTCTGGTCGGGACTCTTCACGATCACATAAACACGCGGATCATGCGCAACAAAGAGTTCGAATACCATGACTTCCTCCATCTGATCAGTCGACCCGAAGCGCAGCTTGAAACCGCTTAAATTTACCATTTCCCGACAACGTTACAATGTACGCATCGATGGCCCAACAGTTCCGCATTCACCAGTCCCATACGAACACTCGCTATATAGCGCGGCATAAACAATTACAGAAGTGAACAACGCATGTTCCGAGGGAAATCCACTTATCTAGAGCTTTCATGACTTGGTAAAGCGATCATCAGCAAGAATTTGGGCACCGGCTCAAGCAAAAGTGGGAAGACATTGGAGGGAACCGCTTGGCGATATTTGATAGCTGCACAATATAATGGCCTCAATTTTCACCTATGATCCAGACCCGCCACGGGTGGCATCGCCGTGGCTACAAGCCATTGCCGACTTGCCCGACGAGCGTCCAGACGCCTCTGGTCCTAAATTATCCGTCCCGTCAGTTATGGAATGTAGGAAAGTCACTCGGTTGCAGGCTGAGCCTCAGGAGGGCCCCATTGAGTACAAGTTGCATTTGCTTCTGCGCCCGCGGCGGAAATTTCGATCGACAAGCACAGGTGGTCATACTGCGCCACCGAAGCATGCGAAATTTGGTCAGGCGATACCTGGACGTCGAGTCCCAGAAGCAGACGGCGGCCATGGCAATTATAACCCTGCCGCGCCAGCTGCGGCAATCTCAACTCAGCAGACGCGCCAATTGCGATTGGAGAAGCTTACTACCCAATTGATGTGGCGTCTGCAGCAATCTTCTCCACATCACACATCATCTGCCACTAATACCATCATCCCGGCGTTCCCAGAAGCGCTTCCAGAGCTCCAGGCACCTCAGGAGATCTCGAAGCTACTCCATGGCCTGGAGGAGAGCAAAGGCGCTCTTTATGAGATTGGGGTTACCGACGATGGCGCGCTCATTGGTCTTGCTGAGGATGAGATGTTGGAGAGTTTGAACAACCTACGAGCCATGGCGGCCTGTCTGGGATGTACGGTCGAAGTCCTGCGCAAAGAGGTAGTCGGAGAGTGTGAGTGGCTAGAGGAGTCTATCTCTGGAGGCAAGGAGCGCAAAATTCGCCGGGTTGGCAAGTTGATCGTTGTCGAGGCGCTCGTGAAACCTTTCTTGCATGCCAAAAGCCCGGTGATCGACTCCCTGGAGCTGCCACAGCATCTACCCTCTCTTGATGGGATCACCAATGATGCAGACTTGACTCCCTCGAGTACGGAGCAGCTCCGCATCACTCTTACTGGACCGACCATGTCGGGAAAATCAACCTTGCTAGGAACGTTGACAACTTCGACACTGGACAATGGTCGAGGAACTAGCCGTTTGAGTATGCTGAAACATCGCCATGAAATCACATCGGGTATCACGAGCTCCGTGACACAAGAACTGTTAGGCTATCAGGACGGTACCGGAGGAAGTCTGGAGGTTGTCAATTATGCGACTGAAAATGTCGCAGCATGGATTGATATTCATGTCGCGGCGGCAAACAACAGACTAGTCCTGGTGTCCGACTCAGCCGGTCATCCGCGTTACAGGCGCACTACATTGAGGGGACTCGTTGGTTGGGCACCTCACTGGACTTTACTCTGTATACCTGCAGGCGACGTATCAACCACGTCCAACATCGTAGGATCTCCGCTGCAGCAACCTGGCGCTGTCATGTCCGAAATGGACCTTTCGGGTGCTCAGATGGACCTATGCCTCCGTCTGTCGCTGCCTCTGGTCATCGTCATCACCAAGCTTGATCTCGCATCACGCTCTGGCCTCCGTGAGCGTTTGACTAAGATTTTGGACACGCTTAAAGCTGCTGGGAGGAGACCTGTCATCCTCCCCAATCGCCCTGGTGCAGTGTCCGAAGAGGATTTACAATCCCTTCCCACATCTGCCCTGGACAGCGTGCGCAGCGCTATTGGCCCGTCATTCGAGGACAAGCTGTCCATAGTGCCTATTGTCTTGACAAGCGCTGTGGATGGTACTGGCATTGGAAATCTTCATTCTCTGCTCCATGTATTGCCCATTTCAGCTTCGCCAGCACAAGTAGTGCATGACGCGCAGTCCGCAGTTTTTCACTTGGAAGATGTTTACAGCAAGCCTGCTGAAGGCTCAGGCGTCATCATCTCCGGACGCTTGCGATCAGGCTTGATCTCAGTCGGAGATGTGCTAGAGCTCGGCCCATTCTCGGGTCATGACCCTCTCGACGACTCGGAGGATTCCGATGAACGACCTCTGCGCAAAGCCAACGCCCAGCCTCTCGCCTCTCGCTCATTCCCTGGTGCCCTGCGAGGCGCACATTTCGCCTCCCCCTCCCTTGCACTTCCCACACAAGAGTGGCGGCGTGTCAAGGTCACTAGCATCCGCAATCTACGCTTACCAGTTCACTTCCTAAACGCCGACCAAGTCGGCACCATCGCCGTCGTGCTAGAAAACGAGGACTCGGCGAACAGGCGAGCTTCTGACCTTGCACTCTCCCGCATTCGTAAGGGCATGGTCCTCGCGAGCTCGCGACCTGTCGCGACCCGCACTTTCAGTGCGCGCTTCAAGCGCGAAGACCTCGAATCGCTCGCCGTCGGCAACCATGTGGTGGTATACATCTCGAGCGTGCGCGCGTCCGCAAAAATCATCTCCGCGCGGACGCCCGATACTGCGCCCGCGTCTCCTGTCCTGGATGGACAGAGTCATGAGCCGTTCTCCTTTGATGATGTTAATGCTAGTCTGATGGATGGGAAAGAGATGTTTGGACCTGTGGCAGGAGTGGTCACGGCCGCGGAATTGGTTGTGACTTTAAGCTTCGATGCGGCGAAGGAATTTGTCATGGTTGGTGATCAAGCTTTGCTCATGCCGGGAGGCGGACCAGGTCTGTATGGTGGGCTGGAACGTGGAGAGAAGGGTGTAGCTGGCTTGGAGGGCTTTGTTGGACTCATTACGGAGGTCCATGCGTGAAGCTTTGTGCGCGTGTTGCTTATCGCTACGTGACTCTGGGCTGAGGTGGTTGTGATGTTGGAGCATGGTGGTACCGAGACAGATTGTAGGCTCATTGATGTGAGAAATGAAACTGCAATGCCGCGTTGATCTCGCAGGACTTTCGTAAGACGAACTGTCGATCCTGCCTGACCACTACATCGATTGATTGACCTCAAAACTCTATTCATACATTCGTCATGCTTTCGCGCTCTGTCATTCCGAAGCTGAGCATTGTCATGCTATGGACACAAAAATTGATCGTAAGACCTTCCCGTGTGGGAGCTCACACACACTCCGCCTCTCATGAATCGCCAAAAAGCCCCGCAACACCATCCAGACCGGCCTCGTCTCCATGGTCGATGCCAGCCTTTTGCTCGACTTTCATATACTGTTGGGGCACACTACTCCGCCGGCCCTTCTTAGCCGCCGCGAGCTCCTTCCTCCGGTCGATCTTGCCAGCTTCATGGATACTGACGCCGCGCACTCTTTCTAGGAGCTGGAGTACCATGGAGCGTTGATTCCGCTCGCTCTTCGCGCTTGAGCTGAGGAGCGTGCGAATCGTCGAGTCCACTGCGTTCGGATCCATCGATGGCAGGGAGGCGATGACCTCGCGAGGGCGCTGCGATCTGGGCGAATAGAGGACGATGATTTGCGTGATCAGCATTGCGAGATCTTTCTGCATGTCGACGAAGTAGGGCTCGTTGAGTGAGGAGATGCAGGCTTTGAGGACCTCCGTGCAGATGAAGTCGCCGACTTGTGCGGCGACGACCTCGGTGATTGATGTATGGTTCGGCGAGGCGAATTGAGGGATGATGCTGCGGAAGATTTTGCAGATCATTTGGCAGCATCGTGTGTCCTGCATGCGAAGCGCGTGGGTACAAAATAGGATCAGCGGTTCCAAGATACTCGGATCGGAGAGAACCATGCTGGTCACAGAAGGTTTGTCGGCGACGCTGACACTGCCATTCTCCGCGGGTGCGCTGTGCGACTTTTCGTGCTCCAATAAAAATGAGACGAAAGCGACCATACTGTAGGTGATCTGGCGCAGAACGCTTTCAGTCCGCATTTCGTCGCTCAGGTCATCGTCCTGAAGTTTGTTCTGTTCAGCCGTCCGGGCGACCGCATCCCACTCTGCGGCAATCTTGGCATCGAGCGCGACAAACATCTTTTTCAGCAAAGCCGGAAGGAAGTTGACACGATGATGCGCAGGGCATCGCTGCACGAGACCCGTCGCGAGGTTGATGATGGCAGAAAGATGGTTCGTTCCCAAACTGATCACATCGTCGAACAAGGCGTCCGCTAAAGGTTCTGCCAGATTCGGTAACCCGTAGAATGTCTCCTCAAACTTTGTCATGAAATATAGAATGTGATAGCCGTTTTCGCGAACATTCCGCATCGTTCCACGAATGGTGCTCGCAAAGCCTTCGAAGGACGTTTTCGAGCCAGAAATTCGAGCGTAGAATTCTTCCTTACTCTCATTGGAGATACCCGACTGCCAAAATCGATCCTGGAGTGACCTTTGAATCACCGCCTGAAGGCCCGGCGGAAGGTCTGACCAGTTGTTCATATTCGAGAAAGCTGATGCTTGTCGAAGCATCGGCAGCAGTGGAGGCAGTACGAATGGAATAAGCGTGCTCCAGAGCTGCGTTGCGCTTTCGTGCTCGTTCGTCCCAGGCTTTAATTTCTCGCACGAAGCGGCAAGCATTGATTTAGTCATGCGCAGCGGAAGACGATCACTTCTCTGCTTGACGAGATCCTGCTTGGCCCGGCCAGCTTCATCTAATTGCTGCGCAGACCAATCCTGAATCCGATCGAAGCCTTTCTCCTGATAGAATTGTGGCAGATCGTGTAATCCCAAGAATTCGTTAAAGCTCTTGAAGCTACTCACCGAAGTCGCCAGATCTGGGCTTGTCCATGCATCATACACCGGCTTGAGCATCTGCTCGAGGCGCTCATTCCGGACGTCCTGATTGATGTCGTTTGCGCGATGAATGATCATGAAGAGGAACGCTCTGTATCCCCACACTAACCTTGCATCGTCTTGATATTTCTGGGTCATTTCGTTCACCCGTGGCTCAAGATCGCCGTACACGTTGAGCAACTCGTTGGGAAACAACAGCGCAAGCTTTTGGAGCTCTATCGCACGTGCATGCTCGAACGACAGTACCGCTTCTGTGTAGGCTGCATGTTGCGATTCCACTTTTAACTGCATGACAAGAAGATGGTGCACGACGTCCAAAGCGAAGCTAGACGACACGGGTTTGAGGATTTTTAAAATGTGCACGATGATGGACATGACCTGTTCAGTGACCCCTGGATCATCAACTTCAACGCGCGTAATATCGGTGCACCACTGCTGTAGAGCTTGAGCTGCGTCTTCCTTGTCCTTGTCTGCCTTGACATGAATCGGGTCGGCGGGTGTGAGAGCTGCTACGTCCATCGTCCATGCGCCATATCCTTTCAATGCGCTGACCACGACATTGTACTGAGCGTCAAATCTGAGGACCGATAATTTGTTTTTCGAATATGTAGCAGCATCGAAATTGCGTGCTGTAGTGTAAGGTCCGCTCACAAGCATTGATTGTGTTTCGCCGAGAACATAAGAGAGTGCATCAATTGGCTTGGTGCGAGTGATGGACTGGATCACAATGTTACAATACCGACGGTAATTGCCAAGAAACGCATGTCGCTCTGGGATCGTGTCGAAATCTTCATTCAAAAATTGCAACGTCTCGTCGATGGTATCCTCAGGGAGCGCTTCGTAGCGGAGTAGGCGTTCGCTACATATTTGCAAGAGCGAGGGCAAAGCAGCCAGGACTAGATCTATGATCACATTCTCCTGCACAATCAATTGTTTGGTCCAACTGTGAACCGCCGGTATCGATACTGTGAGGCTCTTGCTTTGTGATATGAGCAGGAGGAGGCCGTAGAATGATTGCAGGTCAACGGATTGGTCAACAATCGCGATATGCTGCGCTACAGCATCTGCAAGAGTCGAGACCAACTCGGACATCTTCTTCTGAAGAGTGTGCTTCTCGTCGTCCTCGCCAGGCCCTGCATAGGCTTGCTCAAAGGTGGACCGAAGAGCCGGCTGCCTGTCTGCCCTCAACATTTGTCGTATCAAGCCCATCCAGGTCTGTTGTAATGTTGATTGTCGATGCGCTAGGGCAAGTAGAACTTCAACGGCGGCGGTATGCAAAGCCACATTGTCGGTATGAAAGGGCAAAAACAAGCAGTCTACCAGATTCGCCTCCTCGACGGCTTGAAATGTGATCCAGCACATAATCGACTTAACGGCGTTGAGAGACTTGACAGCACATAGCTCCATGAGTTCGACTGTTCGCGAGTCACTCCCCATCCGAGATTGTTTGACGGAGATTGAGAAGAGCTCGCAGATTCTGCCAAGCCAACCCTGTCGCCCAGATCTAACTTCTTTGCTTGTGCCACGACTTGTCAGATGGGTCGCATAGACGTCTGCTGTGATGACGATCTCATTCAGCGCCGGGCCCAAAATGTCCAAACGCAAGCCAGCCACTGTGTCTTCGCTGTTCATGATATCTTCGCTTAACATCTCTAGGATGTACAAAACCAGCAGCTTGTTCACGAAGCTCTTCTCGTTCGAGGTATCCTCCCAGAGCATGACCAGTTGTTCGTCCATATCGATCCAGTCTCCGGCCCAGCATCTTTTCGCGACCTCGACCCATAATTGACCAATCTTGTTGCGAAGAAATTGTGCCTCATTGGCTCGTAGGTTTGCGGCGAGAGTCTGAACCCAAGTGCGAAGTTGAGTCGTTTGTTCCTCACTGTAGTCTAGCCATTTGTACTTGACACCGAAGTCGAGTAGTTGGAGACCGTAATACCGTACGGCGTCATTCTGAGCGGTGTCGCTGGCTAACGCGAAGCCATTGAGTGGTGCATCCGCTTGTGATTTGACAGCCTCCAGGTGCTGCAGGGCTTGTTGTCGAACGTCATTTGGCACACGCGGATCGAGAGTTGCATTCAGCGCATTGCTGATATGCTCGAGGCTGGACGTAGAAGGGCCTTGCGCCGATTGAGTAGGGTTGTCCATGTGATTTCGGATAGTTGACAGAGCTTCTACAGAATAAAATTCTTCTCAACACACGTGTAAGGTTTATACAATGTTGTGAGAGTGGTCGTCACGCATTACTACCGTCGGTCTTGTACTGATGGTGCAGGGGGCGCGGGAGAAACCAGTAGCATGATTGTAATTTGCGCTGAGGTAGTGATTGCGCTTCTGCTACAGACAGAGTAGAATGTTGTCCCATCTATTAACTAACCCGGGCAAATCAAAATGAGGCAGGTGTAGTAGATTGGATAGATGCCTGGGGGAAATTCTGATGGATCTGGACGCGTTGGTGGGGCGGTTCTAACGCCGAGGCTGCATCGAACGGCTGTCACACGATGTAGATCTTTGTGCAAGGAACACACACTGTACAGAAGATCGTTGGGAGTTACACAACATAGCTGATTCATTGATCACGAGTCTGACTGACGAATTGGTGGATTCTCGACCGTCTCTCATCCATGTACCATTTCATGATGGTTGGTTACATGATCATACACTTTCTACCCAATCTGTCTACTCAATCTCTCAAGTACTAGAGTACACGGCGGTACAGTAACGTCCACATTCCACCTTTTGTTCAACACTAACTTTGCGGCCCTTTCCATCTTTGCCCAGACGGGCTGTTTGTCGAGGCGTGATGTGGAATCGATGCTCTTCCCTTCCACCACTGCTCTTCTTCGCGCGCTTGACCTCTGCCTGCATATCTAAAGGCTGGATGTACACTGGCTGCGAAACATTGTTCCGCTTGCCGGTACCAAGCTGATAATGCTCATTGCCGCCCCAGAACACTATGTCTGCGCCCCAGTTGGTGTCGTCGGTACTTGTCTTGTCAGACGCCGAGAGATATGTGATGTTCTTCATGACGGCACTCGCGTGTGTGCTTCCGACGCTGAGATGTGCAAGACGGATCGGGACGGTTGTAGAGGTAGGCTCGTCATATTCGAAAAGCCCGGATAATGTCGGAATACGGGCTGGGGTGGATTGAATGTGCGTCCAGCGGTTGTTGGCAAGGTTGCCCTGAATGCCGGAGCCGAAGGCGAAAGTGTCGGCGGTAATGCGGCCGATGGACCGGTTGGCAGCGGGATCTGATGACTGCGAAGCGACCTTGACAGCGTCGACGGTGAAGTAGCTGTTGTTCCCGCCAGCAGCGATACTGGTGATTTTCGGGATTTGAGAGGTACCTGAGTACAGCTTCTGGGTAGCAACGAGGGATGGAACATCAACAATGCTGGCTTCGGTCGTATATTCGAAACCTAGTTGACCGCTAGCATTGTCTCCCCAAGCAAACACGCGGCCATCTTTGTCCAATGCGAGCGAGTGGTGATCACCGCAAGCGACGCTCGTAACATTGAATCCGCGCAGAGTGGTGATCTCATGTGGCTGATCAAAATTGCCCGCAGGACGAGTTGACCAGGTTAAACCAGGAACTCCAAGCTGCCCGCGCGACGGGAAACTGTCCGTAGCAGAGGCAAACGAGAAGACACGTCCGGAGTTTGTTACCATAACTGCATGTTCAAGTCCACTAGCGACAGAAGTAACTTTTTCGGAAAATCCGAGATTCTTTGGAGTCAACTGACGGTAGGATATCCGACTGCGCCCGTTCCAGAACGGAATCCAGCTTGCTTCTGAGACTTTAATCCCGCTCGCTTGATCGTCGGCGGAAACAGGCACGGTGTACACTTTCCCACCCTTCGATAGACCAATGATGCGATCCTTGGAAATCGTCAATGACATCAGATCTTTGCCTTGCAGAGTCTTGACCGGGTTTTCGATGCCAGGGGCATATTGGATGCCCCACTGTAGTAGATCTCCATTTTCATCGATGGCAGCACCAAAGTTGCGATCGAGCTTCAGGTCTCGTAGCAATTTTCCATCGAAGAAAGCTATTCTGCGTGGTGTTTTGATAACCGATTCTGTGCTGTCTGGTGCGACCACGCGACCGACGTTACTTCCCCAAGCGTATACGCCTGGGTTTTCCCAAGATCGCTTGACCTGATGATGCTGACTCGAAATCAGATCGCGATTCTCCTCTTTGCTCACATTTGGCTTTTTCCGTGACGCTTCGAAGATGAGCGGGTTGTCCTCCTCTGCTTCCGGTGCCTCGGCATGCGCAGATCGCAAGATTCCGCCATTGTTTATGTAGAGCTGCGATGCTGTAGCCAAACCGCCGGCAATGGCTATCGCATATATGGAGCGGACAAGTTGGCGTTGCTTGCGATGTGCTCGACCGTGATATGAGACCGCGGCAAGGCGAGAGTAGCCGGTCTGTTGGTGTGTTAGGAAGTTCGCTCTACTTGACGATGATCGAGCTTTGCATGTTGATGGTGCGGTCCTGGCTGCTGTTCGAGCAAGCGTCTTTGGCATTTGCGAAGACATGATGAAACTCGCGACACCTCCTGTTAGATGAAGGTTGGATTGTGAAGGTCGTCAATCATTAATTCCAATGCGATCCTTGGGTGTTGACGTAGGTAGAAATGGGGTATTTCGATGGTTTGCACAATGGAAGGCAGATTAGATGCAGGCCTGGCGAGTCGCACGGCAGGGGAATGTAATTGGGTGCCCAAGAAATCGATGGTCTAGACGATAAGCTCGCCGCCACTGCTCGGGTCCTGCAATAGAGAACGTCATATACATGGAGAACGAGAGGTGGAATTTGCGGACGCTTTGCCCCGTGGAGAAGCCAGATCTGAAGATCTGACGCTGCGGCTCGGGGCGTTGCGTAGTGTCTTTCAGTGGGGATCGATCCAGATCGCAGCAACGTCGGACCCTGTCACATTGCTGGATATTTCGCGCGGGGAGTGGTCACGAACTCGAGAGTACGAAGAAAAGTGACCAAATATGTTTCAAAGGTTGGTTTGCACAAAGGATCGTCACTTCAGCAGTTATATCTGCTCATCATTAGGACTGTTTGTACGGCGAGGAGTTCAAGTCGAATACGTTTCGAAGGGTTTGCAATGTATTTGCATAGAAACATGGTACAGACGTGCAGTAGAAGCTTTCATTGTGTTGATGAAAATCTATTTGTTCGCCGAAGGTGCACATTATGGCCAGAATAATTATTCTACACGAGAATAACGTACACACATAACATACCAATAAGTATATTGTGAAGCTGCTAATACGTTGAATAAGCTACTTCATCACTACCTGCTGAATTGCTCTCGTACCCTCGTCACACCATTGCATAGCGTTTCCTTCCCAGTACCTGAGCTTTGAAAATGACCAAACACCGCGCTGTGTTGAAAAACTTTCCTTGGTGCAAGCCGCCCGACCAAATTGATATACCCAAACGCCTTTATATGCACAATTACGAGAAAATCGTACGCCTGGTGGCGTCTGCGTTTAGACGGGCAGAGGGAAGGTGCTGGCCCAGGCAATGATCTCGTCCTTCATGGCCTTAATCTCGGGGATGGTGTTGGCACCACCGGCAACCTTCGCCTTGAAATCCTTCTGCTTGTTCGCCTCTTTGGGTAGCTCGGCTTGAATCTTCTGTGTGAGCTCGATGCACTTGTGGACATATCCGGCGATGCGGTCGAAGTCAGCCTCACCCATGCCACGAGAGCTCATGGCAGGAGCACCGATTCGGATACCACATGGTGTCAGGGCTGACTTGTCACCAGGGGTGGTGTTCTTGTTGCAGGTAATGTTGACCTGCTCCAAGACGGCCTCAACACGGGCACCGTCGAGGTTGATGGGCTTCAGATCGACCAGAACCATGTGGTTGTCAGTACCATCAGTCACAAGCTTGTAACCAAGAGCCTTGAATGACTTCTCAAGCTGCTTTGCGTTCTTGATGACTTGCTGCTGATATTGAAGGAACTCAGGGCTCTGAGCCTGCTTAAGAGCGGCAGCAAGGGCGGTGATAGTGTGGTTGTGGGGTCCTCCCTGGTGACCTGGGAAGACAGAGAAGTTTATGGGGCCCTCAAGGTCGTAGAGAACCTTGACTTCCTTGCCGGCCTTGATCTCGGTCTTGCGGACGCCCTTGCGGAAAAAGATCATGGCACCACGGGGACCACGCAAGCTCTTGTGAGTGGTAGTGGTGACAATGTCGGCGTACTCGAAAGGTGACTTGTTGACACCGGCAGCGATGAGACCACTGATGTGAGCCATATCCATCATCAAGTATGCGCCGACCTTGTCGGCAATCTCCTTCATCCTCTTGTAGTCAATCTCGCGGCAGTAAGCGGAAGTACCGGCAACGAGCACCTTGGGTCGGTACATGAGGGCGTTCTGCTCGAGCTGGTCGTAGTCGATGATGCCGGTCTCCAAGTTGACGCGGTAGGGGAAGGTCTCGAAGTAAGTGGAGACGGCACTGATTTTTCGCTGCGGAGTTTGGTATCCGTGGCTCAAGTGGCCTCCGTGGGGCAGATCAAGACCCATCAGACGGTCGTGCGGCCTCATGATAGCCTGGTATACTTGCAAGTTTGCAGGACTGCCGGACAAGCACTGGACATTGACGCCCCACTGCTCAGGGTTCAGGCGGAAAGTCTCAAGGGCGCGCTTTTGGCAGAGGAGCTCAATCTCGTCGATGTGCTCATTACCACCGTAGTAGCGGGCACCAGGATAACCTTCGCTGTACTTGTTGCTCATTGGCGTTCCAAGAGCGTCAAAGACAGCCTTCGATGTGACATTCTCTGAAGCGATGAGCAGAATGGACTCCTTCTGTCTCTTGATCTCCTTGTCCATGATCGCGGTGAGCTCAGGGTCGAGCTCGACCAAGGGCTTGTGCATCAACTCATAGTGTGTCTGGGAGAGCGCGTAGCTCGGTGGCAGAGTACCGTTGGTGGCCATGATGACGTTGTGATGGTGGTAAACGTTGATATCGCGGATGAAGAAAAGATTGAGATGTCCGCGAGAAAATGGGAATGTTGGGTGAAAGTAGAAATTAACAAAGAAAAGAATCTTGGGACACCACAGTAAACTATCGCTCGGCGACCATCATCGTCCAAAAATTGCCGCTCGGTGACTTCCAGAAATTCTCACTTGCCCCTCCGACCGTGCGGACATCGAAGGTTACCGGCTCAACTATAACGGACGTGTCTTCCTGGAGTCTCATTAAATACTGTCATCCGGTCAGTCGTCCTATTATCTATCGCCTGTAAGTAGCGTGTTTAGTAGAGATTCTTCGTGCTTGTTAAGTCATAGCCATGTGCCAATGAGCTAGATCACTACAGAATCTCCCCCTCTAAAAAAGAATCAGGGTTCTGCCGATTGCGCTCCAAGCGGAGTTTCTCTGGAGTTTCTCCGCCAAACCCTGGTCCCTAGTCGTGACCATTGATGATGAGGACCTTAGGACCTGACAGCCTCGCAAAGATTCTTGCTCCCTTGCGGCCTTCTCCGGCGTAGGCTGCTCTATCGTCCATTGCCCTCCTCGGACGACTCCGGGCTGACGACGTCCACCCATGCATCAATGCATGTTTTCCGACAAGCAAAGGTTCACGGATAAAATTGGCATTTAGATCAGACTAGGCACCTCGCGTAAACAACAAACGTCGTGATAATGCTGTATCATGATACATAGATCAAAGGTCGTTACTACACGCGCAAATGAATGAATGGTCACTCAGAGATCAACCTTTGCGGGACTTTGCCTTCTTGCCGCCGGCTTACTCCACTTGTCTATCAGCAGTCTGGCCACATTTTTGCCCATCAATGCATTCGTCTCCATGGTGCTGATGAACGAGTCCATACCACCGGTGTAGTAAAGACCTGACTCAAGCTCTGACTTCTCGAACGTTACGCGAGGGTATTCGTAAGGATAGCTGTGCCAGACTTTACGGTATATCCAAGTCACGTGCCGCGAGACATCATGATGCGCAGCAGTGTCTAGTGACTGGTCTTGAAAGCGGAACAATTCCGCTAAAAATGCTTCAGTGACCGCATCGGGCGAGAAGATCTTGTAGATGCATTCATGCGCCTGTGTGTTTGGGTTGATTGTCGTGTCGAGAAGCGAGATGCTGAAGAAGCCAGGACTACCGACGCTCGCAGGACCGCTTTGAGCTGGTTCGTTCTTGGGCAGGGTCGTCAGGATGACTTTGGGAACCAATGCGTCTGGCTTAAGACCGAAGAAGACTGGCGATAGACGGTACAGAGAGGTGAAGATTGTGACATGTAATTGCACGTAAGGGATTTTGTCAACTTGTCTTGAGACGTTGAGGAGCTTGAGACCGGAGAACTGATGTGGTGCTGCAAGGATAACTGCGTCGTAAAGCTTCGACTCTGGACCCGTCTTGCTGCTCTGCGTAGCGACAGAGTAGGTGCCATTTGATAGTCGTTCAATACTGCGCACTCCAGACGACAAATGTAATTCAGCCTTGGACGATGCAATCATATTGTCGAAGATTCGCCAATTACCCCCTTCCACGGCCATTGCACCTTCTGTGGCCATACATACCATCGCTTCCAGTCCATGAATATGAGCCAAGTTTTGTGCATAGTTGACGCGGGTACTCGCTTGCACGACATCATTCCCAAAATCGCCTTGAATTCCGTTCGCAAGCATGAATTCTTCTCCTGTAGATGCAGTAGCAGACAACAATCCGACGCTCACTGCTGCGGCTGTTAGAGATTCAAATGGGAAGATGGGCGAATCATACACCTTGAGAAAGGCTCCGACGGTCGCCTTCATAAGGTTGATTGTCCGGACAGGCGCGAGACCATATTTCCAAAATAACTTGGCAAGGTCGAACCAACCAAAGGCACTGCCGTTTTGTATGAGTCGAAAGACTTGGCCGTCCCAGACACCTAATGCCGGACCTCCATTGGGCTCGTCCCGCTTCAACGAAGACGTGGAGAGGTTGAAGTCGTTCACTGCATCCACGAGGATACGGTTGACTTTGACAAAAATACTTGCACCCAGTTCCACCGGCTGAAGGGGATCGTCATACGCGTTTACTGTTGTTGACCTACCGCCAACATAGTCATTTCTCTCCAGAACGTCAATGTTCAACGAAATATCGTCCAGTTGCGCATACTTGGACAGGTGATAGGCCGCAGACGATCCTGCCGCTCCAGCACCTACGAAGTATCAACTGCTTCATCTTATCTGTCTGCCATAAGGTGAGACTCACCGACGATGGCGACATTGAGAGAACGTGACGTCGATCTGGTTTCGATCTGTTCTGCCGACTTCTGCACTGTCGCAGCTGCTGGCAACCCTAACGCAGTGACTACCGCGATCACACATCGATATCTCATCGCGGGAGCTATTTGTCCGGGCGGGTTGCTTCGCGAGATCGAGAGCACTTTGCTTGATGAGGCTATGTTCAGCCCGAGTCAAGCCCGACAGATGTAATAGACAAACTCGGTTGACAAAAGTATTCGTGCCTGCGTGAGGCAAAGACGCGGGGGACCGCTTTACGACCTGCTAGGCGTCGTCATGCACAAAATACTGGTCGGCATATGGGGTTAAAACAGTACACCTGGGGACTGTCATAGTACTGGAGTTGAACATCACGAGCAAAAACATATTGGCCAAGGGTTGGACTCCTTCTACATGGAACGGTGACGAAAGTCATCTTTGATCAACCTCACAGTCACTAGCGATTTCACTGGAGACGGTCAGAGAAGCCCACAAGGGGTTGGGACTTTGATGTGTACGTCGACCTGGAATAGAAAGCCATCGTCTTACCCCTGGTGCTGATTAGCATCGCCACGTCCATGATGATGTGCTCTGTGTCGCACGGCGTCGGTGGACGGAAGTTTGGCTCCGCACGCGCCAGGGCCGAGGGTGCAGTAGGCAGATGTGTTGTCGAATGCCTGCATCAGTCCTGCATTGAATGTGACAGCGTTATTGTGCATGATCCTGCGGGGTTGGAGTCTGCCACAAGCAGTCCATTTACGATATTCGTATCCGACTGGGTTCTCTCTTCCCACAGTGTCGGGCTCCAAGAGTATCTCTCCGTGATCACGATGTTACCAAGACCGGGGGCGGGCAATGAATAATGAACCATTTCATTAGGCGTCTACAACGGGGTTTTCGATAGATTCCAACGTTGATGGTACGAGTTCAAGCGAACCCAAAGCAGTAATAGCTCCTTCAACTAGCGGCCTCCATCTCCGCCCCAAAACTCCTGAAAGTCTGCAGGGACGTGCGGCACACGATCGGCCCCTATGTGCGGACATCATCGTCACTTGTTATTCCAAACCGAGCACTTGAGTGGGTCTGTCAGAGGATACAGCCCCTCAACGTGAGACTCAAAGATCAGCACGTGGTGCTGAAACGCTGAGGGAAACCTTGGACGTCTTGGAGACTCAGCTATAAAGGCAATGAGAACGATATTGGTAAAGCGCACCCCTCTCGGCAAGACCATCTCGACAGGGTTTATTACTTCGCGGCGACAGCGTGTAGACTAGACGTGCGTGCGTGCACACTACGGTGTTGGTATTACTCTTCCACACTTTCCTCACTCTTTGATGCTTCTCTTAACATTCTTGTCAACAGGAATATTCTCGGGCTGGAGCTTTCGCTCGTCCGACTGTATAACTTTTTACGAGCCATTGAGTTGCTCGTTCTTGTCACATTTCTCGAATCTCAGTACGTTGTCGACATTCCTTCGTGCCGCGACATCGGCATTCGCGACGCGTATCTTATACACCACGCTCCCTCATAAATTTAAGCCGCATTTGAAAGACCGAATCACTTGATTGGCCGCCAATCATTCATGCCGTAAAGGCATAGTCATTCTTACCCAAAGTATCTCTTTACTGGCCGCATACACAACATGGGTAACTCCGCCTCAAAGAAGGCGCTTCTTGAAGCTGCTGAAAGGCGTGCTCTGGCCGTACAGTCCGATCTCGCCGCCCGCGAACGTGACCTGGCTCGCGTGGAGAAAAACCTCGAAACGTCAAACTCAGAGAAACACAACGCTTCGAGCGAAGCCGCTAAACTTCGAAAATTAGTGCAAGATCTAGACGTTCAGTACGCGGCAGTCGACGAAGAGCGGAAACGAGAGATTGAACGCTTGCATGCCCAGGTGCGACAGAAAGGTAGCGAGACAATTGCTCAACAGCAAGTGTCGAAGCTTCGCACCTCTGAGCGCGACGATGCTCGTCATGCCCTGAGAAAGGCCGAGGAGAAGTCAGCGAAGCTTGCAGACGAGCAACAGGCTCTCATACAACCGTTGAAGAACAGAATCGAGGAGTTGGAGGCTGCGGCGCAGGCGTCCGCCACCGACTCGCACGATCGACAGGGAGAAATACAGGCTGCACGCGCAGCACACACTTTGGAGTTGGAGGCCGTGCAGAGCAGGCTGAATGAACAGGAGGCTGCTTATCTGGAGCAGCTCGCGGCGTCAAGAGGAGAAATCGAAAAATTGCGCACTGCTCATCTCCAACAGCTCGAAGCCAAAGACAAGGATCTCGAATCTTTGAAATCAGCACACGCACAGCAGCTCGAGGCTACTCAAAGGGAAGCTAAAGCTGCAGCATTAGTCCATGCTGCCAAGACCGAGAACCAGAACGGGCTTCAAAGCTTGGTTGACTCTCTTCGGCAGTCCAATCGTGAACTCGCCGAAAAGCTCGCAGTCGCTGAGGCCGCAGTCGCCGCCAAGAACGTCAAGACTAATGCGGCAAACGAGTTGAACCTTGTTCGTACTTCCACCAACGCCAGTACAAATGCGAAGCAGTTCTCAGCTTCACGCGCCCTCGCAATGCGTATCTGGAAGCTGGCGAAGTCTGAAAACGCAGTGCTTGTGGCCAGCAGTCCTCGCTTGACACATCAATCCAGCATGCTCAGCGTGCGCGACTTCATGGAGCCCGCCACGCCCACTCCTGCTCTCACCACAGCCAGTACTCCTTCCAGCTCACCGGAGCGCGCCAGTCCTCTTGCCACCAGTGTGGCCGGTGAGAAAGACTTCTCAAAGCCGGTGCGCTTTTCTCTTTACCCTCGCATTGGCAAGGACTTGAGGATCGAAGTTGGAGACAATGAAGAAGAGGTCATGGTCGAGATTCGGGAGTGGCACCGTGGTGTGCGATCATTCAAGGTAAGCTATATCCACCAAGCCGCGTTGAAGATAGTCCGTGAACAATGAGTACTGACACACTGCCGCCCAGGGTATCTCAATCCCCGTTGGAGATGCTGGCGAACTCGTCAAAATTCTTCCAGACATTGTGCGCCTTGCAGAGCTCAAAGAAGACAGTATTCTGAAGGCAGACCTACAGAGAGAAGCCGAACTACAAAAGGCCACAGCTGGAAAGATTCCTGAGATTCAGATCGAGTCATGAAGGGATAAAACACACGATGAAGGCGTTCTACAGGCCAGCCGTTTACCGTTCTCCACGCCTTGGTGAAATAGTTCACCACCCCTCCACACTTTGCGGACCAAGTTTTGGACCCTATCACCCTATCACCCGTTCCTTACGATTTGGAGACCATTCGGACATTTATTTCACCACCTTGGACAGTGGTATCACCACGAAGCGCATGACGCGCATCTCTTTTTGTTTACAACTTGTCGATGCCAATGAATGTTGGTCTGGAGCGATATGCCCTGCTTGCGACAAGTTTGTACGTGCGAGTCGTTGCATCCCGACCTGATGGGCTGCTGACGTAAACTCGTGATTGTTTCGGTTCGAGGCGTTTGAGCGTGTTCATATTTTAACTGATCGCAACTGTATTTGGGAGAGAATGTCTATAGCGCTCGCTTATGATTATTTGTCTTCAGAGGACCTGGGCTGCGATCTTCAACATACTAGGTAGTCATACATCGTATTGATGGACTGGCACTTCAGCCATCACACTCACGTACACCCGCCGTTGCCTTTCCCCAAAGCTACGGGCTTTGGCACTACGACGCCAGGACCCTGTTATAATCTCACGTGTTGACGCGTCCCCTTGGTAGTTTGCCCCGCAACAGTTATCCCGCGCGCAATGTTTACGCTAGTGTCAACATTTCGCAGCATGCGCTCACTGCTTTGAAAGTAGGCCCGAGGACAATACGATCGGCGAACGGCAAACACACTCATATACGCAGCACTATGCCTTCAGAACTACCCATTCGCGCTTCCCGTCGTGTCGCGACTCGAAGGGCTGCGGCATCTAGCGAAGCCGAGGAGCCTGAACACAGTGCAGGTCAACGCCAGGGTCAAAATGAAGATGAAGACGCCAGTATCCCAGCAGCCAAAATTTCTCCACGACGAAGAGCAGCCACTTCGGAATCTTCAACCAAAACTAGGCTTCCGTCGAGGAGGACCAAAGTAGCGACGGAGCCAGAACCCGCTTCGGAGTCTTCAGAGGTCCTTAGCCCATCAAGTAGCATAGCTGAGGAGCCACAATCACCAACGCGATCAGCTCCGAAACGGCGCACTGTGAAAGATGCACGCGCTGCGCGAACGAGTCGAGCGGCACGACCATCGATCGCGCCCCAAGACGTTCCGCCCACCCCAGAACGAACCGCGACTCCAGAAACGCCTTCGCAACAGGATCGGATGTCAGGAGATATCACAGAGACAATATTGAACGAAGCGACTCCTCGCCCCAAATCGCAACGGGTGATGGGAGATGCGCTAGACGAAGACGCGAGAGCGGAAGAGGAAATCAAACCAAAGATTGAAAGGACTTCCGAGGAGCTGGAAGATGTTACGGAAGTCACCCAGATGACCAATGCGCCTCGATCAGAGACGGTGGTCAAACGAGTCGATCCGAGTGTAACGAAGCTTGAAAGGCCGATGGACATCGTTGTACGGAAGCGAGCTGTCGGTATTCAACCATCAAACGAGACCAATGAGCCGAAGGAGCGGATGACAATTACATATTTGATCCTGACGAATTTCAAATCGTACGCTGGCCGGCAAGAAGTAGGCCCGTTCCATGCCTCATTCTCGTCGGTCGTCGGCCCCAATGGATCTGGCAAGAGCAATGTGATCGATTCATTGCTTTTCGTTTTCGGTTTCAGGGCGAGCAAGATGCGTCAGGGTAAGATCTCTGCGCTCATCCACAACAGCGCGGACCATCCAGATCTGGAATTTTGCGAGGTCGAGGTACACTTTCAGACAGTTATGGACCAACCTGGAGGCGGATCTACAGTCACTCCAGACTCACAGCTGGTCATTTCGCGGAGGGCGTTCAAGAACAACAGCAGCAAATACTACATCAACGGGAAGACATCCGATTTCACGACCGTTACAACACTCTTGAAAGATCGCGGAGTAGATCTTGACCACAAGCGTTTCTTGATTCTGCAGGGTGAGGTTGAGTCAATCGCGCAAATGAAGCCCAAGGCCGCGACGGAAAATGATGACGGACTTCTCGAATATCTCGAGGACATCATCGGCACATCAAAATACAAGACCCCAATCGAAGAAGCCGCAACAGAAACAGAGGCTCTTAACGAGGTGTGCCAAGAGAAGAGTGGCCGAGTGCAGCATGTGGAAAAGGAAAGGAACGGTCTTGAGAGCAAGAAAGAGAAGGCACTCGCGTACATTCGCGACGAGAACGACTTGGTTATCAAGCAATCCGCTCTTTATCAGGTCTACCTTGCGGAATGTAGCGATAATATCCTTGTGGCAGAAGAGGCTGTGGGTCAAATCCAAGCCCAGCTCGAAGAGGAGCTGTTGCGACATGGCGGTGCTGAAAAGGAGCTCGAAGCTATCGGGAAAGCGGTCAAAGCCGAAGCGAAACACTTTGAGAAGATGGAGAAGCAGACGAAGGACCTTATCGACCAAGCTAACAACCTTGACAAGGTGTTAGTCAAGATCGAGGAAAAGAAAAAACATCTATCTGGCAAAAGGACGAAAGCGCAAAAGGCCCTTGACAGCGCTGAATTCAACATCGGTCAATCTGAAACAGGTGCTCAGCGTGCTCGAGAAGACGCCGTGCGGCTCTCTGGTGAGGTCGAGGAACTTGAAAGCGAGATGGCTGCAGCAGAAGACGAGCTGAGCAAGATCCGTGATTCCCTCAAAGGCAAGACCCAGGTCTTCAGTGACGAAATTGCGACAAAGCAAAAGCAGCTTGAACCGTGGAGCGCGAAGATCAATGGAAAGCAGTCTGCTATAGCCGTCGCGCAAAGCGAACTGGATATCATGCTCGAGAGGGAAAACGCTGGCGCCAAGGCTGTTGCGGAGGTGGAGGCGAAAATTCAGGCTTTGACGGAGCAGCGAGCTGCAAAGCACGCGGAGCTGAAGACTTGCGAGCAGGAATGCGCGTCCGCAGAGAAGGAGGCCGAAGCTGCGAAGAACCAGCTTGAAAAAGTCTCGGCCAAGGAGCCTATAGTCAAATCAAAGTTGTCTGCTGCTCGCCAAAAAGCAGAGGAAGCCCGGGCCAGCCTATCTGCCACTCAAAGCCAAGGCAGGGTGCTTGCAGATCTTACGCGACTTAGAGACTCAGGTCGAGTGGAAGGATTTCACGGACGGTTGGGCAACCTGGGCGCAATCGACTCAAAGTATGACGTTGCGATCTCGACTGCGTGCCCCGCGCTGGACAACATGGTTGTTGACTCTGTCGAAGCCGCTCAGCAATGTATCGACTATCTTCGAAAGAACAATGTTGGCCGCGCGAACTTCATCTGTCTAGACAAGCTCCCCCGACGCGATTTGTCGCAGATTGAAACACCTGAGAATTGCCCACGGCTGTTTGATCTTGTCCGACCGAAGCACGAGCGATTCTTGCCTGCCTTCTACAGCGTGCTCCAGAACACTCTAGTGGCGAAGGATTCAGAGCAAGCTGATCGGGTGGCTTATGGCGCAAAGAGATGGCGCGTTGTAAGCATCGAAGGCAAGCTGATTGACAAGTCTGGTACAATGAGTGGTGGTGGTACGAGAGTCGCTCGTGGTGCCATGTCATCGAAAGTCGCAGGAGACATGTCTAAGGAACAAGTCGTCAAACTAGAGCAGGATCGCGATACAGCAGAGAGCGAGTACTCCGAAGTCCAACAGCATCAGCAGGACACCCAACGCGTGATCGAGGAAATCACCGCTCGGATACCAGAACTCAGGACGAACGCTTCGAAGCTGACTCTGGAATTGAGTAGCATCGATCGGAATATCCAAGATGGCAGGCAACGCGTCGATGAGCTCTCCGCCGAACAGCGATCATCAAAATCAGACAAGAGCAAATCGTCTGCACTCGAGAAGACAATTGTAGCGCTTGAGAAAGACGTTTCGAAGTTGCGATCGGAGACCGAGGGTATCGAGGCTGCTATCAAGGAGCTGCAGGACAAGATCATGGAGATTGGTGGAGTAAGGCTTCGTGGACAGAAAGCCAAGGTCGATGGTATCAAAGAGCAGATCAAGTCGCTCGTGGAGCGACGGGACGCAGCCGAAATTGACCAAACTAAGGCCGACAAGGCTAAGAAGAAGCACGAAAAGGCGCAAGCAGATGCTACTGCTGAGCTGGCAAAAATCGCAGACGACCTCGCAAAAGTTGAGGAAGAAGTTCAGGCGCAAAAGGATAGCTCTGGTAATTCCGCCCTGCGCCGACAGGCCGACGAGGCCAAGGAGGCCCTGGAATACAAGAAGGAAGAGCTCAATGAAATGAAAGCCGACTTTGATCAACGTACTGCAGACCTCAATGCCACTCGTGGATCGGAGGTCGAGATGAGAAATCAGCTCGAGGAGAATCAGAAGCATCTGGTTACCAACCAGAAACAACACAAGCACTGGCACGAGAAGATGTCGAAATTGACTCTACAAAATTTCACAGAAGACGGCGAGGAGCAGGAACCAGAGCCTGTTGCCGAAATGAGTAGAGATGAGCTCGAAGACCTCGACAAAGACGAGCTCAAAGCAAGCATTGCCACGTTAGAAGAGCGCACATCACAACACGTGGAACTCAGCGTTCTTGCCGAATATCGCCGCAGGGTGTCAGAACATACTAGTCGTCTGGAAGATCTCAACGCAGCTTTGGCGGCAAGAGACTCTGCCAAAAAGCGTACTGATGATCTCCGGCGCCTGCGGCTTGAAGGCTTTATGGAAGGATTCTCGACTATATCGCTTCGATTGAAGGAGATGTATCAAATGATCACCATGGGCGGCAATGCCGAGCTCGAGCTCGTCGACTCTCTTGACCCATTCTCCGAAGGCATTCTCTTTAGTGTGATGCCCCCCAAGAAGAGTTGGAAGAACATCTCGAACTTATCCGGTGGCGAAAAGACGCTGTCCTCGTTGGCACTAGTCTTTGCGTTGCACCACTACAAACCTACGCCGCTTTATGTCATGGACGAGATTGATGCTGCCCTGGACTTCCGAAATGTCAGCATCGTTGCGGCATACATCAAGGAGCGCACCAAGAACGCGCAATTCATTGTCATCTCGCTGCGAAACAACATGTTCGAGTTGGCGGCGAGATTGGTCGGAGTGTACAAAGTCAACCACATGGTGAGTCGCAATGCCTTTTGCTTGGCGGATGTGCTATCTTACTGACCATTAATCTTTTAGACCAAGAGCGTGACAGTGGAGAATCGTGAATATATCACACAGCGAGCGTGATCGATGATGGATATGCTATCATATGACAAGTGCCACGATTGAAGGAAAGCATGACTATTGAGACGAAAACCTTTAGTACGGGAACATGTTGGCGTTCATGTTCATGTTCATCTCACATATGGAATACTACTTGGATAGCAGTGCCCATAGTGCTTCGATACCATCCGGCAATTTCACGAGTCTGAGTCTGTAGAATTGTGCTGAGTCTGTGACGCGATGTTCTCTACATGAACCCTCCAATATCTGTCTCTCGTCGTGTATCGTGTGACGCGTCAAAACATGGACAGTCGGATAGAAATGCCCGCCTTGTTTTACCCCGGCTTTTCTATTTCTGGCGGCCCTGCAGGAACTCATCATCTAGCTCGCGTCACCTACGATAGGCCAAGCTTGACCAATTTTCAGATTGTCAACACACATCAATCGACGCGCATCGCGATAACGACCTCGATGCCGGGCTGACGTCCTACGAGCATGTCCAACTGAAGCCAAAAGCGCAAATATCCTCGAAGCCCGAAGCATCCACGCCTCATGGCTGCCGCCGCCACAGCCCTTGCGCCGAACGCGACCAACGGCGAATCTCCGAAACTCGTCAAGAAGATCGGCGCGAATTCCACCGCGACCACGCAGACCGTGTTTGGCTGTCGTAAGTCTCGAATCAGCCCACATTGGTATCGAGAGTCAATATTGACACCAGTAAATCGCAGCTCATATTAAGAATCTGCTCCAACAAGCCCGGACGCAAGCGGTTGATGGCTACACCAAGGTGATAACTTCGCTTCAAAAGGAGGGAAACCTGAGTGATCGAATACACAAAAGCGGCGCTGCTCCAACAACTAGTGCTCGGGGCACTTTCTTGTGTTTGCAGTGTCCTTATGTGAGCAACGTGAGGGAGAAGCACCACAAGAGCCATGGGTTTTGTAAGCACGGCGCATACATCGATGACATTGATAGAGACTGACATCCTATCGCAGCTGTGGATTCTTCAACAGGATTCATATACTGCATAGAATGTAAGGACTTCGTGTATGATACGACCTTTGAGGAAGTGCGCACCGCCAGCAGCACCCGAAAGAGAAAGCTATCCGCCACTCTGCCAGATACCGACAGGAGGCTGGTCTCAGCAAATTCTGCAGCGACACCATGCGCGGCGACAGGACTGCGCGGGTTGTATAACATGGGGCAAACCTGTTTCATGTCCGTCGTTCTTCAATCCCTCATTCACAATCCGTTTCTACGCACATACTATCTCTCCGAGGGCCATCGGGCAAATGATTGCGAACGAGAGGCCTGCACATCATGCGCGTTGGACGCTATCTTTGATGATTTCTTCGCGCAAGAGAAACACGAGGGATATGGAGCGGTGCACATGTTACAAGGCTGCTGGAAAGGTGGAGGTAGTCTTGCCGGATACAGCCAACAGGACGCACATGAGTTTCTGGGATTCATACTGAATAGTCTTCACGAGGCCATCACGGAAGATGACGAGAAGATGAAAAAGAGCAAGAATGGCAAGGACTGCACATGCGTCATCCACCAGACGTTCGGCGGCCAGCTGCGCAGCACCGTCACCTGCCTTACGTGCAGGACCACAAATGTCACCTTTGACCCATTCATGGATCTAAGTCTGGATGTCAAAGGCGCAGGGCCGGTGCCAAAGAAGAAAAAATTGAATGCAGCAAATGGAGCTCAAGCCAAAGATGTGGCTCCAATGGACCTCAGCGAATGTCTGGAGCGATACACGAGCGCGGAGACTTTGTCAAGTGACAGCTACCACTGTCGAAAGTGCAATGCATCCAGTGAGGCCAAGAAGAGGCTCAGTCTCAGCCGTCTTCCGCCTGTCGTGCCAATTCACCTCAAGCGTTTCTCGCACTCGAAAGCCAACTCTCAAAGCAGCAAAGTCAACACAAAAGTCCGCTTCCCTCTCACACTCGATCTCACTCCATACATCACCAAAGCCGCGGCTGCTGCCGAACAAAAACCTCCGCCCGCAAACGATCCTGATGACGAAGATGAGCAAGACGATAACATCGATGTCAAAACTCCCACTAAGCCTGGCGGAAGCAAGGATGCTCTAAGCCAAACCCACACACCCGATGCGAAATATCTCTTATCGTCGGTGGTCGTCCACAAAGGCAAAATTGACAATGGTCACTATATCTCCTATGCACGGCAGAACCGGGAATGGTTCCGATTTGACGACAGCATGGTGGTGCGCGTGGAGGAGAAAGAGGTTCTGTGCGCGGAGGCGTATATGTTATTCTACGTCATTGAGGAAATATGAGATTAATGATTGTTGACGAGAAGCACACATGGCAGAATCTCTCAGTGACATCAACGTCGATGTATCAGTCCTGAAGCTCCTGAAGATTTCAGACAAGCACCTTTCCTTTTCACATGGCGAACATCGCGTCGGGAACGATGTACCCCTCCGTGACATCGCTAGGGGTACCGCTAGGATAATCCCAATGATATTCCATCACCTGAGCAATCTTCCGCGCCCCTTCGTAGCTGGATATCTGGCTCACAAGCCAAAACACAGAGTCAATACCGCTACTGATCCCGCCCGACGTGATCAACCTCGCGCCCTGCGGGGTGCTTCCCGCGTCAACCCACCGCTTCCGGACCACGGTGGTCTCTGGGCCATCGCCTTGAACGGCCGCACACGTCCGACGCAAATCGTCCAGGGAGAGAAAGTGCGTCGTAACGGTTTTGCCTGCGAACAGACCTAGCTCGCCCAGAACGAGGGCGCCCGTGCAGACCGAGACGATCCATCGGCTGTGGAACTTCTCGCTCAGGTTTCCATCGAGCTGTGCGAATGCTTGCACGACAGGTGCGAGGCCGGGCACCGCGGCATGGACGTCTTTGCCCATGCCACCGGGAACGATCAAGATGTCATAGCTAGCCAGCAATGTGGCGTTGTTTTCGAGGAGCTCGTCGAAGCTGTGGTGCCGCTTCATGATGATGTTCTCCAGCGCGGTGGTGTGTTCCGTGGCGGAGGCGATGGCGGCGGTGTAGGTCGCGCCGAGACCTTTCAGGACATCATTGTGGTTGAAGATTTCTATGGGCCCATTGACGTCGAGGGTGTTGAAATTGGGAAAGAGGAGGAAGAGGACGGAGGCGACGTTGACCATTTTTGTTTCCGGGGAGGTGAGACTGGTTGATTGATGGAAATTTCGAAGGCGTTTCCTGTGATTGTCGATGCAATTCTACCAATGCATTCGCGTTCTGATAACTACGAGCGTAGAAGTTTATGTATAATAGGAATGGCAGAGGTGACGGCGCCAGAACCTTGTTTATCTACATGCCCAGGTGTGTACGAACAAGAAGCCCTCCGTGAGATCGCAAGGATGGTTTTACGACGGATCATTATTATACCCCTGAGCTGATGTGGCAGTCCTCGTGGCTGCCCGTGCCCACGGCGGTGCGCAGATTCGGCTCCGCAATGACGAGCTGTGACTCACGATGAGCAAGTTTTGGTACCACACTATTGGAGAAATATCAAGACGCTCGAACAACAGGCAATTAGGTGGAAAATACCAAGAGAGTTCATGAGGTATTGTAAACAAAATCGGACCTGCCGAGGTGTGTGGCTTGCTGCGGACGCATGTGCATATGGGCTTCGGCGTTGTCCGCTCTGATTACGTTGTGTGAAAGCTCCAAGGACAGGCGAATACTTCGCGTCACCCAACACTCTTGTCTATGC
This sequence comes from Dissoconium aciculare CBS 342.82, assembly GCF_010015565.1. Lineage (NCBI taxonomy): Eukaryota > Fungi > Ascomycota > Dothideomycetes > Mycosphaerellales > Dissoconiaceae > Dissoconium > Dissoconium aciculare. The sequence goes on from NW_022984953.1 coordinate 502,778, forward strand.
CATTCATATTAGGATAGATCGATACGCATCATTCGTAACATCGACTGGTTCGCACTGCATGAACAAGTTCTCTGATGTTGGCTCCATATATTTTCCCAACATTACATGATTGATCGATGAGAAACCCGTAGGCTCCAGTGAGGAAGGTATATGGTTTGCACATCGCGGGTCTCCGTCATTGTTGTTAGATAGAGACTTTGCATCTGTCTTTTATGAGCACTCACCAGCATCGACATAAATTTAGAAAGATCTACCTAGGTATCGAGTGTGCACGTTGCATTTCGGCGTGGGATTCGACGAGAGCTGTGATTCGGATGAGCAGAACACTTCTAGTCCTGGAGAGCATCTTTACCCAGCACACTTGGCATGTTTGACATTGCCAATGAACGACCTTGATTCACCTTTCGAGATTCGCCTTCAGCGACGCTTCCGGCATGACATCAGACCATGTAGTCTTGCACAAAGCTGTCGAGGATACCAACGATGCTTGCTTCATGCTCAGGTCAAGTTACCTTCCGAATGGTTGACCAGATGGCTATTCGGTTACCCTCCGAGTGATCATCGAGCTTTCCAATGGAAAAGGCCACCGATTGCAAATGGCCTTTTGGTAGCACTCCACCCCGGAGCTCTACAGCGATTCACCATTACGCATAGCAACGCATAAAGATGTCCATCATGCCCACGCTATCATTCACAGATCTTGGCTGTCAACGTGTGTTATGTTTGTGAAACCGCCCATCAGAAGTTGAATGGCAACACGAGAACGCATCTCCGAATACATAGGTAGGCAGCCAAGAACTCGGCGTTATCCGATCACAACGGTCGATGAAGATTGAACCCCTTTCGGTCGGGTCGCATGGCAGAGGTCGGCTTTGTTGATCAACTCAAGAGTTGCACGATGCCCGCCGGATCTAGCATTGGATGTCCAGCTGACGATCCGATCGTCACCGCCAGATCTGGACGCGACCTGTGTTGCGTTTCACAAGGTATCGCAAACCATTATTCGGGACCTGCTGACATGCCTGTGAGACGCAGAGCGACTGCACCAGGCTGGAAAGATATCTCGCTGAGATGCGCTAATGAGCTAAATCGGCGTAGGAAGGGTTCCTAGCTCATGTGTGATGGATGTCTGTGAGACAGGAACGTCGTCGATCCGACGCGAAGAACATTCTCCAGTAGAGTCGGCTTCAATGATACATGCAGTATCAACGGTCCCGTGCACGCGAGGCGGCTGAATGCATGTCGTCCACGTTTCCGTTAGATAAAACCTATTGTACTAATGTACCTCAATCATGAATCATGTGCTGGTTAGTGTAGGTGGCTTTCATTATGATTGAATAGCACATACGAGGATCGTCGTTGTCTAGTGACTTGGGATGAGGGGATTGGTCCTGTATCTAATAAGATGATATTATTGTCTGGGTGGGGCACGCGGCGGGTGGCTTGACCTACCACAGATGCCCGCGGGCAGATGGATGCAGATGTGCTGACTCGTTCCGCTCCGTTCGTTGGACTCCAGGGCTTCGAGGGCTGGACAAGCTCGCATGAGGAGCCTAAGTTCCTTTGGGCCCTTTCTCCATCAATCCATGTTTCGCAAATCGCACAACTTAGACGTGTGTCATCACTACGAACGATCCATGTCGGTCTGTTCACATCGGACAATGAAAGACGAGCTGGACGATGAACCTCTGGACCTGTATGCGTTTTATCATCTCACAAACGTATGTCCACAGCCTCCATTTAGGACTGGTTTACCACCCTTCGGCCAGTACAAATGATTGGTGACAACGCCACACGAGCTGATTCGAGGGAGGAGATGATCTGCACTCATCAATGCATACGGTATGATGAGTCTGTATGACAATCCTGCGCGATAACAACCGTCTCGAAACGGCGATAATGCTGTCACGACATAATGACCAGCAAGCATTTCATCGCACCCTCTCGAGTCGTTCTGCACCAATCTCCGTCCAATTCAACCAATCAAGCCACTCAAGATCGTCCCGCCTGGCGTTGCTTGATTACACGCGCTTTACCTGTCAAGGCAGGAGACCGAACTCGTCTTAAAAGCTTACACTCAATCCAGTATGGCCGCCGGGCTATCATTCTGGCTCTGATAGCGACAACACCTTTAATTATGCGGATTAGTACCTGCATCTGTATGTGCTGCGACTGTCTGATGTGACGATGTGATACTACAGGCTCGGCAAAATGATTGCGGCACAGTCTCTAGGGATATATATCCCGTCGTATCTCTTGTTGAAAATGTCTCTACTCCGAGTACCTCAGCGATTGAACCCGGCACGATGCAGATTCACGTGCGAGCGTCTGTCATTGGCGTGCTGACCCTTGCCACCGCAGCGATTGCGGCACCCAAGCAAGCGTGGTAGGTCATTGCATGCTATGTTCTTCAAAGAGGGATCTTGCTGGCCGAGATGTTCGGTCAAAGCGTGTTCCTAATATAATCTACTCAGGCCTGATCATAGTCCCTACATTCCTCATCAATACACTCGTCCTTCGCCAACAAAATATGGACACGCGACTACCACAAGTCCTTTGAGCTATGGTTCAGGTGGACACACATCATCGTCCACGACAATCCCAACGAGTTTAGGCCCATGTGGCCAAGTGTCTGCACTGGCATCTTCCTTCTTAGTCGCAAGTCCTAAAGCCACTCCGACGGTGCCTGCTCAGCTAGCATACGAATGTATAAACTCTGTGCCGTTCAACCAGTCTGCAGCACTGGCGTACATGGATTCGATTCGGCCGTATGTCGACTGGCAGACATCGATCGAGTATCTGAAGAATCCGCCCAGTGAATATGCTAGCAAGATTCAGCCAGCATACGATTTCTATGCCAATTGGAATTCCATTCGCAGCAAAGCCGCTGCTGGCTCGTATGCTAGCGAGTATGCTTTTGGCCATGACATCTATGAGGCCTTTCACCTGGCCCACGATGGCCATTTCGTTATCTACACGGACAGCTACAACTCTGTCTTTTCCTATGGTCGCAAGACTCCGCTTGTGTCGGTATCGCTTGATGGCGTGAGCATTCCTCAGGTCTTCGTCTACCAGGATATCCTCCAATACGTGTCCAGTAACTCGACAGGCCGCAAGCCCAGTCCCTTGAAGTTGATCAACGGCCAGGACAGCACCGAATGGCTTCTCAACTTCTCGCAAGTCGGAAGCCTCCAGGACAGAGATGCTCTGTGGAACAATATGTTCTATCTTCTAGGTCAAGTCTCGCTCGGTTCGTCCGGCTCGGGAACTGGAACGTTTGCCGGTAATGGACGAGGACGATGGTCTTATCCCGGACCTACCACGTCGCTTACATTTGTCAATGGCACGACCGTCGTCTTGGACAACTTCGCCCGCGTGCTGAAGCCTTTTGATGGTATTCAGACTGGCGCCGATATCTATCGCCAGTTCTTTGCTGTGCCTGCAGGAGCTGTTCAACCCGCTGCAGCAGCTGCTGCTCCGACGAGTTCATCAGAATCATCAAGTGTGTCTACAACAGTGCCTTCGAGTGCACCCACATCCGCAGCTGCTTCGACCAAGGCTGCACCTCCCGGATATCCTTCGCCGATCGTCCGGGAAAAGAACAATCTCAACTCGGGCTACTTCCTCTCTGGCGCCGGTTACGATGATGTAGCAGTGCTCAGTGTACCATCGTTCGTTTCGACCGGCCCTGATGAGATACCTTTCCAACAGACGAATGAAATTTTGATAAATCGAGCCATCGCAGGTATGTGCAATGCTCTTCGACATAAGGTGTCCACACAGCTAACAAACAGACAGAGAACAAGACCAAGCTCATCATCGATGTGTCCGCCAATGGTGGTGGTACGATTCTTCAAGGTTATGATCTTTTCAAACAGCTGTTCCCTCACATCCTACCCTACGGCGCTACACGGTTCCGAGCTCACGAAGCATTCGATTACATTGGACAGGAAACCAGTTACTTTTCTGGCTTAGTCCCAAGAAGTCTGGACACTAATGATACCGTACAGGGGCTAGTCTCGAGTGCCTTCAACTACCGCACGGATACCGACATCGATTACAAGCCATTCACCAGCTGGGCTGAGAAGTATGGACCGCATGCATATGGTCCTCAACCGGACAACTTCACAAGCATCATTCGTTGGAACCTCAGCGATGTCCTGACCCCGGACAATTCTGGTGGAATCTACGTCTCTGGCTATCTCGAACGTGCAAACATCACGAAGCAGCCATTCAAGGCTGAGAACATCATTATCGTATATGATGGATACTGTGCTAGCACATGTACGATCTTTAGTGAGCTCATGCGACAGCAGGCAGGCGTGAAGACAATCGCGCTTGGCGGGCGTCCCAATAAGGACATTATCCAAGCGGTTGGCGGAATCAAGGGCACCAATGACTTTCCCATTGACGACATTTTCTTCTACGCCCAAGTACCGTACGCCTACCAATACAAGCATTCGGCAGCATTCTACAACAAAACCGCACTGGGCGAGTACAATGACCTTGTGCTCATCCGGTCAGCTGCCACGGCTATGAACGTCCGGGATGGCATCCGCCAGGGTGATACCACAGGCACACCGCTTCAATTCCGATATGAGCCTGCAGATTGCAGAATCTACTACACTCCTGCTATGGCAGTGGATCAGACCGCTGCATGGAAGACGGTTGCTGATACCGCATTCAACGGCAAGAATCATTGTATCGCCGGTGGATTGAAAACATATGGTGCTGCGAGTGCCGCGGCGGGACAGGGCCGTGTCCAGGCAGAACAGGCATTTGAACCAGTCTCTGCGAGTGGCGATGTTGACTATGAGGCTCATTTCAGAGCGATCGACGAGGTCTGGACGGGACGAGGCGGCGTGGAGCAAAGAGCAAATTCGGTCATGTTGTTGTAGACGATGGATGAACTAAGTTCGCGATGGTGAAAGTTACACATGAAGTATACAATGTATGAAGGATTTTCTCTCTCTCCTCATCAAGCAGATCGCGGCCAACCTACCACGGAGATCTCCGTGCATGCAATACGTTGACGTACAGGCCGGCATCTGTGTAGCCGCGGCAACTGCTCCGCCCATGCTATTGAACTTGCCAATCGGACGAGTCCCCGGCTGCTTTCGTGACGGTGAAGGAGGAACGAAAATAACGGTGTGATCCATGTACCAGACGTGGATGGGCTGACAAGTGTTTTATCCTCAAGCGATGGGACACGAAGCCCAACTCCCGAGCCCGAGTCCGAGTTGCAGAGGGAAATGCATTCCCACCCGGCATATCGATTCCTACGTGGCTTCCCTAGCCGGACCAAACATGCAGATTGTTGACGATGGATGATGAAAGGTCGGCGAAAAGTTCCCACGCATACCAACAATCAAGATCCGTCGTCTCATCTCACGCAATGCATATATTTCATGCATGCACGCACTCATCCCGCGCATATGAATGCAGCAGAACAGCCATGCGGCCTTGCAGCAGGGGCATTTGCAGCACACATTCACGCATCCAAGAGCCGGCTCGCCAATCCCCGGTCCTGGGGAGAAATATCCCTTGTGTTGTCGCTGGGTCACGCCGTTTTCCCTCTGTACGACACCATTGCCCATACCACACCCATCATCTTTATTCCCTGCCCGACAGATTTCTCAGCCTTGTAAATATTGCAATTATGCAACGCATCCCGTGCACGAGTTGACGCGCGAGCCAGATCATCGGAAATTTCCTCCCTTGCCACAATTTTGTCGGCTCGGTCGCACTCCGATGCGTTTCCTTTTCCATTTTCTGCCCACGCGACAAGCGTCCCATTCAGTCTGTTCTGGCGCGGAGAGTTTCGTCCGCATATCCTTCTCGGTGACCGAAGAGTATGATGATGTTTACAGACGACCTCGACCGTCATGGTCAGACGCTATCCTATCTACCGATATCGGAAATGCTTGTCCGGACGACATCACGCGAGTCTAGAGCAGTCTTCTAATGAGTAAGTTCCCTCCTCTCGTGATCGAAAATGGAAAGGCCGCGCCTTGGGTCACATTCGGCGGCGGACTTTCATCTTCTGTGGTAGAGGCTACTGTAGGATGATGAGAACGAGGACTGATAGACAATGGTCACGTCACCGGTGATTTCACCGCCTCGGCGCAAAAGCTGTCCGTGTACAGCATCTCGACAGCCGGCATCGCATGCTGGGAACCCCTCATTTCGTACCACGTTGCATTGAGGATCGACCAACGACGGCGTCGTCGACGATGTGACGATGGACTCCCGGGGCGACAAGGGCTGCCGTGGCCGCAATTAGACTGCATGAAAAACTGGTCAGCAGACTCGTGATAATGGATCTCAATCGATGCAGATTTTGTGCGATGGTATGCACGATAAATTGAATTCTCTGGGCAACATGCTGCTGCGGCGACGATCTCCTCTCTGTAGCCACCAAACAGGGTTGAACATCATCATCGTAACAAGATTGATAACAAGCGAGATTCGATGGTGATCGATTTCGCGATTGAGGGTGCCATGTTCGCGCAAGAGATGGACCGATATGATACAGCACATGCATACGCCTGCGATCTACAGTCAACGTGAGTCCAGATACACTCGTTCTTACAAATATAAACAACACTTTATCAGCGTGTGCATGCAATGCAAGTCAACACATGCCCACGCCGATCCTCCCCGGCCGGGGCCAACACGCGCAGTAGCAGGCAGTAGTGCCATCACAAGTAGCCCGCGCTTCGAAAGCCCGATCCTCGAAGAATGAGGTGTGTTTTCCAATTGGACGGAACGGTCTCCCATTGGTCAGGGGAAGCTCGGAAGTTGCTCCCCGAAGAACGGGGGAGGGGCGGACTCGTCAATCCGATTCTCTCTCTCTGTCGTACGCATGGGGAATCGTCCGACAAGGTTTCGAAATAATTTTTCTCGGCGTTATGTGCGCTCGGGATCATCATCATCATCATGCATCTCCCTACCTAGGTAGTACACCCACAGTACTCGTATACAGTACTTGGGATTCCGGGCGGTAAGTCTGAATGGATTGCTACGACCACGTGCGGGAGTCGGAGCCTCGTAGCCATCAATGATGTGATGTGATGATGAGGCTTCTCTCGCCCGGCTTGCATATCTGCCGGGCGTGTACATGTAGCACGACATCGACAGGAAACGCCCCACAATGCAGATACTTTTCACGGACCGAACGCTCCGCCGTGTTGTATCGATCACATGGATGATCTTCATTAAGGACTCCGCTATGATTTTCCGTCGCTGTCATAGGCGCCCCTTGTGACTCAGTATGATGCAGTGGTCCATCTCACATCCGTCGGGCAGGACAGGGATGCACGAAGGCTTTTGCGTTCCCCGTTCGCCGGGATCGTGACATGGGTACATGGAGAGAAAACACCACCCCTATTGGGAAAGAGCGAAAACGCCCCAGTAGTTCCCGCAAACACGGGCGGAGGCGCGACCCAGCCCTTCGCGGGAGGACATTCCTCCCGCGGTGACGACGACGACAATGCACGACGTCGTTCGAGCGTTGCATGAAACGTACAGTAGACAAGGACTGGCTCTCCATGAGAAAAAAACCTGATCTCTCCGTATGCGAAATTGGATTATTGGACAATCCCACGCGCGCCGCAGCCAGAAACCTGCGAAGGAGCCAATGGTTGAGTAACAGAAGGGAGACCGGATGGCATGATACGTCTATTATTCCATCGTCACTATCACTCCCGAAGAGGACGTACGCGGAACATTGCAGGAAGTCGCTTACACCCGTATGTGTTTCGTGTGGCAATCACAATGCAATATGCAGTGACATACAGGAGATGGGATACAGCCGACGGTCATCACGTTATCAGATTGCTATGCCGGTAATGAAGTTTGATACCGCACTTATTCGACGAGAACCGTGTTGTTACCATGATTAAGTCGTCTGTGGGATGATGAAGCGATGCATTGGGAGTCGTGCGGTACGTGGCACCGGCACTTGTCGTCGTGACCCAAACAGACAGCACAGGAAAGCTCTTTCTGCCTCGGCGATACTGCAGTACCAGCGATGAAGGAGGAGATGTCGAATGTCCGTATGGATCGATCCAGGAACAGAGAACGAGGAGGAGACGTTCTCGCCCGCCGAGGAGTCGATGAGTCACTTGTAGTGTGTTCCACCATCAGTAGTGTACTTGGAATCCAAATGTCGAGAGTAGATTGCGATCATGATCATGATGATGGCGATACGAAAGGACGCATGCGGCAGTTGTAATGATGATCGAGACTGTCACGTCTAGCATAGCCTACAAATTGTTACATGCGATACATTCGGACGGGATGAAATGAGGCTACAGGATTTAAGATCAAGCCCTGACCGGGACATGCAGCCGCGGATCTGCGTTCCGGAATTTCCAAGACATCCTCGTCAGGCCCCAACGGCACGCTACCACCACACCGGCCGTTTCTCTCCCTCCGACACAATGTTTATTCAGGCGTTTCGACGATGGTATTGTTCGTCACCAACTCGGTTGCCGTGAGTGTGGGACAGTGACCAGTATACTCGCTCTGCCGAACGGATTCGAGCACCGTGCCTGACAGACCGACCACCCACGGCGCGGTACCGTCCAGCATCAACAGCATCACCACTATCCGTGCACTGCTTCAGTCCACTCGCTCCGCTCGTGCACCACAACTCAACGTCCACAACGGTTCAACGTCCACAGGCTCGTCGTGACCATCATCGCCATCGAGATGACGCTCTGCACGCTCGTTGCCATCAATATCCTGCATTAGACGGAGCCATACTGGCATCAAACGACGTTTGAAGCCATTAATTACCGCCTTTGAATGCCTCGAAGTCATGTCTATAACATTTAATACAAGATTCAGTCGTTTACGACGATCCTTTACCTTCTCACGAGCAAGTACTTTATCAGCCTTCTCTGCCTCTTTTTGACGTCTTTTTTGGATGACTTGACGTGCTTGTGCTGCAGTAAGGACTCCTCCATTCTGTAGATACTGGCGCTTCATCGAGCGACGCTGATTGCGTACGTTCTGGGCAACCGTCGTATGTTGAAGTTCATCTACAGCCTCAGCTCCAGCGATTGCTATGGCGTATGCGCCACGGAAGATCCTCTGAAGCTGCTGCGTCGCTATAGGCTGGTCAGCTAGAGCAGAAGCAATGAATTGGCTCTGAGTACGTGCCAGAGTCCGTACTGTACGTGGTGTTGTAATCATCGTCGTCTCTAACGTAGCCTGATCAACTGGAGTTGCTGGCCGCGCGAGTGTTGCTGCTTTCTCTCTAAGGCTTGAAAGAACAACGTTTGGATTGAATGGATAAAGGCCAGTCTTTGCAAAGCCAGCACGTATTGTATCCGGCTTCATAGTCTTCTGTCTAAAGCCCTCGAAGGCAGCGAGGAACTCTGTCTTATTGAAGTCAATACAGCCGCTGCGCGTAGCATAGTCAACTGCTTCTGAATGCCAGTGTTTGAACGGCTGAAATATGGCTACGTCAAGCGGCTGCATAAGATGCGACATGTGCGGCGGCAATACAAGAGGTATAATAGCATGTTGCTCACAGAACTCGACGAACTCGAGGGTATAGTGAGATCCATATCCGTCGAAGACAAGTAATCGCTTCACGCCACGCTGGAGTCTTCGCGACTGCTCCTCCCAATGATACAGCCACTGGAGCGTCAGAGCGTCTGTTGTATAGCCTGTGTCGCTCAAAGCAAGCATTGTAGCTGAATGGAGCTCTGTGAACCACGCGTCTTGAAGTCGTTTGCCAGGGAGGATCACCATCGGCTGGATTGTTGCGCCAGCTGCGCTAATGGCCTCAACAACCGTCACTGTCTCGCGATTGTTAGAGCTCGGCGTCCAATTACGCTGCTCCGGATGCTGCGTTAGCACGTGCTGCGTACGTGCCATACCAACACGAAAGCCAGTCTCATCCATGTTCCAAATGTCGTCTGGAGGTATGCCTTCGGTCCGGACGATCTCTTCGAAGCGAGAATACCATAATCCAATACGGCCTGGCTGCTCTGCTGCTGCACGTACTGCATCAAGTGATCGTGATGGACGCTTATACCACTCAGGGTGGCGTGAAATGAAGCGTGAGACCCACATCTTCGAGACGTCTGGCGCTGGCCCTTCGAGATTGTGGCATCTAGCTAGGATCGAATTGGCAGTCTTATGCACGTCGACAACGCGCGCAGACACACCTATCTTATCACATCGCTTTAGCCACGTTATTAAGGCCTCTTCTTGAGCGTTATCCAGCTTCCTATTAGCTGGTTGCCTTGTAGACTTGCTTTTCAATCCACGAGCGCGTCGTTGGAGTCGCTTGTACGAAACTCTAAACTCCTTTGCTAACGTAGTCAGAGGGCCCTCAAATTCAGTCTCCTCGCGCCAGAGGAGTGCAGCATTGATACGAGCCTCTTCTTCAGCGTATTCAGCCATGTTGTGATGGATACAAAGACGCGTTCAATCTACAATCCTATTAAGTCGCATCGTGGACGTTGAACCGTTGTGGACGTTGAGTTGTGGTGCACGAGCGGAGCGAGTGGACTGAAGCAGTGCACGGATACCGCAACCACCACAACCACCACAACCACCATCACCACCATCACCACCACCATGGCCATTCTCAAACGCCCGTTTCCCAATCCTTCTACCATACACTTACACCACCATCCACACCCGCAACCCCACTAGAAACGTACTCGACGCCACCCCTTCTCCTCTCTCCCTCACTCTGGCCCTACAGTACGTTGCCTTGCGCGCCCGTTGACCGATCGGTACTTTCGGCTCGTCTTCCGATTGTCTCCCGCGGGCGTCCTTCAATTGAGCGGTCAACGACTCCTCCGGTTCCACAAGACACTTTGTGCCGGGTCCGGCGTTTCCTCCCTCAGCCCAGATGACAGCCCTGCTCCATTGGAGACACGTCGGTTCCAGCGTGGGGCATGGCCATGACGAAACACTACTAAAACCTGGTGAAGCGCCGTCGTCCGGACATTGTTTCCACTGACCAGCACACCTTCTGAACCATATCCCACGCCAGCCCTTTCCAATATACATATCTTTGCGACGGCAACGCCAAATTATCGGTCTTTCTCACCATTACGCCTCACTAAGCTTAACTCAAGATCCTTCACTCGAACATCAGCCTCACGAATACACAAGGCTGTCTTTATTGTTCTTGGTCCGCACATCAATCATTTCACTTCACAAACTGCACAACATGCCGTTCGTGCTCGAAGAATTCAACGACTGTATCACCATGGCTCAGGACAAAACGCAAGATCTTCACTCCACTGCGCATGGTCTCCCATCACCAACTGCGACCCACAATGGAGAAGCTTGCCAGACACAAGACGCTCGTCGCGCTTCAATCAAGTCCGAGAACAACACAGAGTCACACTTTCAATTCTCCGATTCAACAAGCGAGTCTGATTCAAAATACTACGACTACGACGAGGAAGAAGAGGAAGTTGAAGAATAGTAAGAATATCACTTCTCCACATCTTCACTTCGAACAATGTTTTCTAACCTGCAGTTATAGCAATCAAGAATGCATTCAGAGAATGATCGAGCTCGTCTCTGCCAACGATGCTGCTCTCACCCAACTTAGTCGGCGCTTCGATTATCTTAACAACCGACTCAGCAAACTTGAAAACGCCATGGAGACATCCAAGAATGCGACTCCGTCATCAGGAGACAAGTCAAAACCTATGTCAACGAGCACTTCCCGCGGCAGCTGAAGCTTGAACTATGAATCATGAATTTCGAATCACGCTCACTGCCCAAAATTCGGTGCCAGACCATGAGCGAACGTGGAAGTCCTTGCCGTGCAGGCGATGCCACGTGCCGGCGGAGATTACAAACCTCGCGCTCGACCAGCCAGTGTCATGATCGCGATGCTTATATCAAAGTTCCGAACCCGACTCAACCGATGAGACGATCTTATTATTTGAAAAGAAAACGGAGCTTCCACTCACTTAATTCCACTTACAAGAACGACATGCTCTCTACTCAAAACTGACACGATTCAAGAAATTGCCGCTTCTGATCCACACGCATACAATCCAAATTTACATAATTAAGACCCGTCAGTCGAATTCACACGACTTTCCCCTCACATCCTATCACGCGGAAGGACTTTCTGTCCGGTCACTGTCATTTTTTTCCCTTCCGGCGTTGAACAGCGGGGTTGTATCCGCACGTTTCCTGCGCCCGGATATGCTCGCCAGGCTACGCGTGCGCACGAGAGAGTGAGATAGTTCGCGATACCCAATTTGTACATTTTGACCCGAGAAAGGGGCTTGTGGCGGAGCTTTTTCTTCATCTTGCTCGGTTCATGAAAACACGGCCGGTGGTGTAATGAGTGTGGGAAGGGAGGCACGATTGAAAATTCTCCTGCGATACCAATAGATCTCTTGTTATTCTTAACACAAATTGAAATGTGTCCCCCGAGAGTACTTCCGATGAAGAGTAAATGAGACAATTTTTCCCCTGGAAAAGGTGGCCAGTGATCTACCATGCTATTTCCACGTCCAAGAAAATTTGCAATCGTTCCTACCCTGCCTAGGCACCCAGGAGGACATTTATGCGATGGCTTTACGACGCCGTGTGTACGTATGCGCCGTTCTGGAAACAGGAGATAGACAGGCAATGATCAAAGCAATATCGTGGTATTTCTGCGAGTTTTGAATACTTTGTACGAATCGCTAGACAGAAAACGAACCCGTTCTACAACTATGAAAACGCCCCAAATCGCCAGAGAGGCCGGAATCATCGACGGCGCGAAGCCTGCCTACGATCCCTTCTTTTCTCTTTCAATGACCAAACTCCTCCACGTTAACGTACATATCCTTCCCTGTAACAGCCATGCAAAACACCGCCGTCGAAACACGAGGCCAACCAAGAAAATTTTCACCTTCAGCCATATCTCTAAAATGGGAACCCGCCTCCAAACTGGAATTGATGCCCATTCGCCTGACCACCCGCAGAGAATTTGAACCCGCTGCCGCCGCCACGGCCGCCTTGCTGGAAGAACATCTGCTGGCCGCCAAACGGACTACCCTGGAAAGGATTGCCCTGCTGGTTCGCCATCGGATCGTTGGGATCGTCGCCGCGGTCGAAGCGCTCGCGGAGTTCCGGGTCCGAGAGGACTTCGTAGGCCTCGTTGATCTCGCTCATTTTCTTCTGGGCGACTTCCTGGCTGATGCCGTTGCTGGCGGCCTTGTCCGGGTGGTGCAGGACGGTGAGTTTGCGGAAGGCGCGCTTGATGTCGCGGGCGTCAGCGTCGCGGGTGATGCCGAGGACTTTGTAGTAGTCTTTGGTTTTGCTGCGTTTGAGGAGCGTGTGGGCTTTGTGGAGGAGGTCGTTGAGTTTCTGGGAGGAGTTCTCGCCGTGCGCTTCTTTGGCGCTGTTGAGCGTGCTTATGGCGGGCTCGAAGTCGTCGGCGTCGAGTTGCCGTTGCGCTTTGGAGAGGAGGGCGTGGAGGGAGGTCGGATTCCAGGTCAGTGCTTCGTCGCAGTACTGGGCGGATTTCTTCGCGTTGTTCATTTCGCTGTAGGCTTCGCAGGTCTTTTCGATGAGAGTCGCGTAGAGCGCGTTGGTGGCTTGTTCGTGAATGTAGCCTCTCTCCCGGAAGGAGTTGGTGTCGTCCTTGATTTCTTGGAGGAGACCTGGCTCATCATCGCCTTGCGGAACGAGAAGCTTCACAGCCGTGGCGTATTGCCGTCTCTCGAAGAACTTATCGAGCTTCTTGACTGTGCGATCGATCGCCTTGAGGCTCTTGCGCAACGCCGCGCACTCTTTGTTGTCGGGGTCGTTGTGTAGGCACTTTGCGATGGCTGTCAGGCCTTTTTCCGTCTCGCCCAAGGAATAGAATGTCATAGCGGCTATCCTTAGATGTGGCTCGGTCAAAGCAGGATTGATCTGTGCGACGTGGTAGAGGTCAGCGATGCCCTCCATGACCTCGCCCTTGGCGAACCGACATCGTGCCCGCCGTTGTCGCAGCTCTGGTGCTGTGCCGGCAACGACGATGGCAATTCCCGCGTTCGTCACACATGCTTCCCAGTCTTTAGCAGCTTCGGCGTCTGCCGCCAATTTCTCTGCGCCCTCGGCCTGCACGAGATCCTCCATCTCCTGGCCATCCGGCCTCTTTGCCTCAATGTAATCCGCTTTCGCGCCTGCCCAGTCGGCTTTGCGACTCTTAATCTTCGCTCGCTGCAACAAAGCACCTTCAAAGCCCGGCTTCAGTTGCAGGACCTGGTCGAAGTCGCGACTTGCGTGGACGTTCTTGCCCACTGACAAGTATGCTGCGCCGCGTTTAAAGAGGGTGAGGTAGTTTTTGGGGTCTTTCTGAATGGCGACATCGAAATAGACGAGCGCATCTTGCGCATTGCCCTGGGCGAGATTGGCATTGGCGCTGGCAAGAAGTTGTGAAACGGGAGTATCAGATGGGATATCACTGGCGGACAAGGCGGAAGCGAATGGGGTGGCGGAAAGGCACAAGGCCCCAAGCGCGACGGTCGACAAGCGAACAATCATGACGACGGTGATATCGATTGCATGTAGGCGGCTGGGTGTCGAACAGATGTAACGAGCGTCCGGAGCAATTGAGAAGACGCAATGGTTGAGGCGCAAGTGGATGTGGACTCTTTTCAATCGCACGTGCTATTGAGTGTCAGTCAGTGGTGTATGCACGCCTGGGAAGATGCAAGCTGGCGCAAAAGCTAGCGTCGAGTGAAGTATGACCACATTTGGAAATGGTAGGATTATCACTATTGTTACCATGCCATAAAAGTCTATAGTACTGGATTTAGCAGCCTCAAACCCCCCAATACCTACCTAAGGCAGTGCCAATCAATTCGAGCGGCGGCAGCGGGCGTCTGGACCCTGACACATGGAAGAAGGTACTCGCTACGGTGGACTGACCGACAGGTGGAAGATGATGAATCCTTTGGTATTCCGTTCAGAGCCAGCCATTCCAGAACTCACCTGGGTATGATGTCGTCATGCTTACGATATACTTCGGAGAAGCTACTGGAGTCATTCGTGGGAATGACGCCTGCCCGGGCGATGAGCTGCAATCGGATGAATGATGATGTGAACTGGCGATGTTCAACTGTCCAGCGATGTCGACGAGGAGCAGACTTCACCATTGTTGGTTGAGAGGCCTAGACTGGAAGATGAGATCCGTCTCCACTACAGTAGACTACTGGACTGCAGAGGAATCGTACCACTATCGTCGACCCTGCTCCTGCCACCGTCTTGTAGTCTGCATAAGGAAGGCTGTAGTATAATAAGCCTATTACCGTCTCTGAGAATTCCGTCCTAATGTATATTATGGACTGGTCACGATTGGCAAAGAATGATCTTTCCCATCGCTAGAAATTTGCTACAATCATAATTGAAGGCAATCGTTGAGCCGATACGTGCCACCATTCGTTGCACATCAGTTGCGCACGCGTGTTGTCCCCACGCGACCAACACCACATCCAGACCCTTTGCCATTCGCGCATCCCGTTGACTGTCGAGATCTCCACCATTCACACTCCCTCTCAATAAAGATCGCAACGAGGCCATGGCGGCACTGCGACTGCACATCGACGGCGAAACCTTCCGGGATCCTGAGAATCGTCAAATCATCCTGCACGGCATCAACATCGCGGGCGACTCCAAATTCCCGCACTCGCCTGACGTCCCATCGCATGTCTTGGAGCACTTCTACGATGGCGACGACGTTTCATTCGTCAATCGACCCTTTGCAGAATCCGAGGCTGACGCCCACTTTTCTCGTTTGCGCTCATGGGGATTCAACACCATTCGCTACATCTTCACCTGGGAGGCGCTTGAGCACGCCGGGCCTGGCAAATACGATGAAAAGTTCATAGACCACACTATCGCCATCCTGAGGAAAGCAAAAGAGTATGGATTCTACATCTTCATGGACCCGCACCAGGACGTCTGGTCACGCTTCACTGCTGGCTCGGGCGCTCCATTATGGACGTTATACGCATGTGGCCTGGACCCAACCCATTTCAGTGCTACCGAGGCCGCTCTCGTCCAGAATACATGGCCCGATCCAGCGAGCTTTCCCAAGATGATCTGGGCGACAAACTACACCCGCCTGGCTGTCCAGACTATTTCCACTCTCTTCTTCGCTGGTCGGGACTTTGCGCCCAAATGCATCATAGATGGCAAGAACATTCAGGACTATCTACAAGGACATTTCGTTGACGCTTGCAAGTATTTGGCGCAGCGCATTCATGATGCTGGTGGACTACATGGAGACGTCGTAATCGGTTACGAGACGATGAACGAACCAAACAAGGGCTACGTCGGACATCCTGACCTTAGCAAAGTGCCTGCCGACCAGAAACTGCGCAAAGGGACCTCGCCGACCGCCTTGCAATCCTTCTTGACCGGCTCCGGACGAGCAGTCGAGGTTGAGGTTTGGAATTTCGGCAGCCTTGGTCCCTACAAAAGCGGCTCACAGCTTATCGATCCGAAAGGAGTATCTGCCTGGCTAGACTCGGATTGGGCGGACAAGAAGTATGGTTGGGAGCGTGGTTCGGATTGGAAGTTGGGCACCTGCATCTGGGCACAACACGGCGTTTGGGATCCTGAGACTGGAGACCTACTACAACCACAATATTTCACCAAACTACCACAGTCTGCAAACGATGAAAGCGCAGCTGAGATTGATCAGGAATACTGGACAAACCATTACTTCATGCATTTCTATCGGTTATACAGAGACGCCATTCGAGAAGTATGGCAAGACAGCTCTCTCCTCATCCAACCTTCGCCTTTCGAAATTCCTCCCAACATTCGCGGCACACCGGATGGCGACGACAAAAACATGATTTTCGCATCGCATTTCTACGACGGCATCACTTTGATCATGAAGAAATGGAACAAAGTCTGGAACGTTGATGTTCTTGGAGTGCTACGAGGACGATACTCGAATCCTGCATTCGCCATCAAACTCGGAGAGACGGCAATCCGCAACTGCTTCCGCGACCAGCTACGAGAGATCAGACGGGAAGGCGACGAAAACATGGGCATTCACCCTGCGTTATACACTGAGATCGGTATCCCATACGACATGGATGACCAGTATGCCTACAAGACTGGTGACTACTCAAGTCAGTCCGCAGCCATTGATGCCAATTTCTTTGCTGTCGAAGGTAGCGGTGTATCCGGCTCGACCTGGTGGGTCTACACGGCCACAAACTCTCATTACTGGGGAGACAATTGGAACGGCGAGGATCTATCAATTTACTCCGCAGAGGATCTCCCCTTGCCGGAGCCCTCTACCAGCGGGAGTCATCTCAGTGCGGATCCTCACAGCCCATCATACTCAGCCAGTCAGTCCAGCCTCCCCATTACTCCCTCGAGCATACAAAAGACCATGACCGTTGACGCCATGACTTCAGATCGCATCAGCAGCAGCAGCAACGCCAACACGGGCGACCAACCCAACAACACCATCACCAGCACCAACGACGCCGAACCCAAAAAGGGCTACCGCGCCGCCGAAGCCTATGTCCGACCCGTCCCCATCTCCGTCCACGGCACAATAAACACCTACGGATTTGACTTGCGCAATTGCACCTTCAACCTCACCTTAATCGCCAGCACCCCCACCAACAAGGACTTCCCCACAGAGATCTTCCTTCCGGCCTACCACTTCCCCCAAGCCCAGGGCAAGACGATTGTGGAGGTCAGTGGCGGCAAATGGGAGATCTCCATCGTCCCGGTCGGCGATAATGCCACGCGCCAGGTTTTGCGATGGTGGCATGCCGAGGGCGAGCAGAAACTTGTGGTCCATGGTGTGAAGCGGAGGAGAGGACAGGTTGGCGATCAGCAGATCGAGGGTGAGGCCGGAGACAGTGCTGGCTACGTGGAGACGTTGTTTAGGATGTTTGGAGGCCGCGGCTAGAGGTGTGCTTGGGACGAATGTTTTTTCTTATCAATAATTGCATCAGGGCTGGGATTTTGTGACTTTGATTCACTCTGCCCAATGACGATACACGACATTATCCTAAGTATTTCCGCATCAATATGATATAGCACTCCGACTGAGCGCATGCAGTCGCCACCTGATAATATCAATGACACCCCGAGCCACCATCCATGCTACAATTACAGATGAACTTTGCATCCCAAACTTCACAACCAGCAGCCCTGGCTTTGTCTCAATACGATTCTCTGATGCCCTGCCCATCCCTCGTACTTTCATACGCCACAAATGAAAAAGGAAAGTCATCGCCCTTGCCGTGCACATCTCGACGTCTCTCCTCACGCCGAAGACGAAGGCGGTCTTTCTGCCAAATCCCGGCATCGAGCACAGCCCATCTGCCCGAGGACGTTGCGAATGACCTGCGCGTGAGCGACCTTGGCGCCAACGCTCCTCGTACCGCCAACATCGCCGTCGTCGGCCGTGACGTCTTCCAGCTGCACTAGCATCGCGCGGGCCGCGGATGAGTCTTTGGTATCGGGGTGCGCGTCGATTAGACACGGCAGGTGGTAGACGTGGCCGCAGGTGAACCCTAGCAGGATTTGCTTCTCGTCCTCGTGGAAGATGTCCTCGCAGCCGGAGCAGTGGCCGGGTTGGACGACTTTCCGCGCTACGATGGCGGCAGAGGCTGGTCTTTTGGTGGATTTGCTTTGTGGGGTTGGGAGGTTGTCATTGTTGTCGTCTCCCAATTTGATTGCGGTTTTTTCGGAGACTTGTAGAGGGACGTCTTTGACTTCGATTTCGACTTCGTTGGCAGTTTCGTGGATGACTTGGAAGGAAACGCCTTTCCTTCGTCCGGCTCGCAGGATGTCCATGCCGGCAGTGACTTCTCCACGTAACACTCTAGCTACGCCTTCGGAGATGCTCATCTGTATTTCGAATTCGCGGATGAATTTCCACAATCCGCGCTTGAGGCCTTCGATCTCGAGACCTTCGGGAATGCGGCGCACGACATCGATAGGATCAAACTCGCTGCCGAGACTCACAGCTCCGACTTCTTCCAGCAGACCGGTGATGAATGTGGGTTTGTCCATGGAGTAATCCAACAGGTCGCCCCACAAATCCGGATGCTCTTTGGCGAAACCAATGGCCTGTTTGACATCGCCGAGCTCACCAATGATCAGACTCAATGCTCGTTTGGTCTCTCCTGTTTTGCTCAGAATGTGAACGAGCTCGGGGATATAATGTCTGCGCTCGAAGATTTCCGTCGCTCTTCCAAGACTGTAGCGCTCGCTCTTCTGAATGAAGGTCAAGAGAAGAGGGCGGTCGTACTCGGCAAACAGTGATACTGCCAGGTCGGCAAAGTCATCGACGAGAGCATGGCCGTCGTCCACGGCGCCGAAGTTTCGCCATCGGCTGCGGGTGAGCGCCGTGCCTTTACTACTGTTCCAGAGCGCCCGAAGGTAGAAATACAGAAAAGGTTGGAACGCATCGCCTTTCCGTTGTAGTTGGTCAATCACGACAGCAGTGGGGACCGTCCCGCGTTGAGCCTCGTCAGCCAATAGTTGAATAGCCTCCGAGGTACCCTCCTCCAGCTCGCTCAGCGGGGCGGATCGTATCTGCTGCTTACTGATACGAAGCATGATCAGCCCAGGGATATCCTCTGTGACAGTGTCGAGCAGCTTTGCTTCCCGGACGAGCGCAAATGCTCTATCCGCATCTTGCAGCCGAATGTAGCATCGTAATGCATCTCGTGCACGACCATCAGCCAGATACAGTTTTGCGAGAGACTCCATGAGAATGCGCCAGTCATTGCTGTCCTCTGCGACCTCGTCACTCGCCAGCCTTTCTTCGATTGTGGAGATGACGCTTCGAACGTCAAATAGCTCGGGATCCCATTGGTCTAAAAGCTGCGCCAGCCTCTTCCGGTCTGTGAAGATGTAGTGGCCTAGTACGACCTCATATACCCTGCTGGGTAGTGGCGTTTGGTCGTCGTTCGTCGCGGGAATGTACGGCGTGATTTCATCAAATTTCTCTGCTTGCGCAAATGTCCAGACCCAATGCTCCCACCGATTGCTGTTGCCGAGGACTTTTCCGGCAATCTTGCCAGCCTCGACCCAGTTATCGTCTGCAATGAGCTGCGCCAGCCACAGTTGTCCGATACGGCGTTTTTCCTGTTCCGCTCGGCGTATTGCGAATGGCGAGCCATCAACCCCGCCGAACTGCGAGCTATTGTCATCGGCGAAGAAATCTGCAAGGCTTCCTTTCTGGCCCTGCTGTTCGGTGCCGCTGCTTTTTGTTGGTGAACCTGGCTTTGAACCTGCAGACACGAATTGATCAACGGCAGATGCTGACTTGTCAGCGATATTGGGATGCTTGTCGATCAGGTGCCATGCATTCGCATACTGTTGACGCTCGAGCAGCCACGCCAGATGGTCCGTCAGCTCACGTCGAACCGCCAACACGCAGTCGTAGGGACTAAACATGAACAGTTTCAGCCCAGCCTCGAGTGCATATGGATGTGCGGCTGTAGGCTTCTTTTTCGGCTCTGGTGTGGCGGTCACGTCTTTCCCGGAGGACGTGTTTTGCGAAACAAAGGAATGCGCCCGGCTCGCCCGACCCGGGCTGTCGTTACTCCTCACACTAGTCGCTGATGTGAATATGCGACTAACATAGACTCCGCTTGCTGCATCCCATATACCCTCCAACGCGCCCTTCGCCAGAGTATCCTTGGCAGCCTTGGTGGATTGTGGAGCTGGCGGAGGAATATAGACCGTTCCCAAATGATAGTCTTGGCTTGAAAGGGTCTCGAAACGGGAGATATTGGACAATTCATCCAGATCGACTTCTTCGCCATTGATCACGTTGACCAGGCGCAGCTGCGGCGCTAACCCAGTGTGCCTATGCTGGCGACCCTTGAGCGCGGCTTTTGCAGTCTGCGCGTTGCCCTCTTTACCTGATGCTGCAGGGGCCGCGAGAGGTTTGTCGTTGTCGTCCCTTGTCCGGTATGCAAGAATTGCAAGGAGTGTTGGGGTGTAGAACGCAATGCCTGACACGATGCAGTCCACAAAATGTAGTTTGTGGATGATATCCGCGCTACCGACCTGTCGCTTGCCAGAGCTGGTTGTGGCGTTAGTAGAGTGCACATGAAGCAACCACGCTGTATCACCCCATCCCACGACGAGCTTCTCAAATTTCGCCGATTTCTTCGTCTTGCTTGTCGCGGCTTTGTCGTCCTCGGCTTCGGGGATTTGCTCGTCGGCCTCGAGGCTCTTGTCATCCACCCATTCACAACGGCCCTTCCAGACTCCCGCCATTTCTTCCCATATCTTTTTGTTCGGCTTCTGTGCATGTGCAATTCTGCGCCATGCGTCCTCGCTGTCCTCGCTTCCTAGCTTCAAATGACTCCGCATAACCTTTATTCCCTCCTCATTGATCCAGGCGACCCACTTTCCGCTCAAGCTCCATTTGATTGAGCTGATTGCTCCCTCTCCTGAATGCAAGATCTGATCACGGCCAGTATTACTACCGAGACCGATCGCTCCTAGCCATCCCGAAGCCGCAGCCGCGGCGCTGTTCGTGTTGGCATCGGTGCTCACGCCTGATTTACCCCCAACGGTCATGATGAGATTACCAGCAAGCCCACCCGAAAGATACGTTCGGTCATTCTTGTAATCCGGGGACAGCGCGACCGCGTTGACTGGTCGCGCAAAGTTTCGTAGCTGTACATCCTCGACATTGACCAACGACTGGATACAAACATGTCCGTCGAGTGAAGACGTTGCGATGTAGATGTTATTGCTGGGCGTGTTTGGTATCACCTGTGGCGGCGATTGTGTTGTGCGAGTACTGCGTCCGTTGTTCGTGGCGGGAGGTTTCTTCGCCGCGGTCGTCGATGTGCTTGAGGCGGGTTGAAAGACTGCCAAATTTCCACCCTCAGCGCGCATCAAGACCGGAGGCGGCGGCACCGGTGATACAGAGACACTGGTGACACTGGCTTGGTGTGCGCGATATGTCCGCAGAGTCTGAAGCGTCGGTATTGACGAGACATGTATACTCCCACTGTGGGTTCCAACTACCATCTTGTCTCCGGCGACGATGAACGCGGATGTCGAGTCACCATTGCGATAGACATTGGCCAAGCTCCCAGTCAACTTTGCGTATTTCAGTTTCGGCTCCTCCTCTTCGTCCCCATCCTCGTCAGTCAACTCGTCCGTGTTCATGTGTGCTTTGTGTCCGACATCCTTGTTAGATGTGACGTCCTGCTCGGCGACGTCATTGTTGTTACTTGCAATCGCGGACGTGACTTTCGCTCCAGTAGCGTCCTTGTTGTTCTCCTCTGCCGGGGAGTCGGCTGACATGCTGCAGGCATGGAGAGCCCGCTCCGTCGAGATGACCCTAGTCCTGGACAGTAATGAGTTGTTGTACGAGTGATCTATGAAAATGAGAGACTCGGCGCAGTCCATGTAACGGGCTTGGACAAGCCCGAGCTCCTAGCGTGTTTGGAGTGCTCCGAGCCGCCGCCCGCATGCCGCGGTGACCACCAAACCAACTGAAACTCTCGTTAAATCCAAACCAGCTCGATCTTTGCTCATAATCATGTCGAGTTTCCAATGTGCCAATCAACAATGTCGCAAGTGATAAGACTCAGCATCCGGTCAAGAAGATCACGACCTTGAAACGCGCCGATGTAGACGCGATCGCTCGTCCGAAAGAACCTTGAAAAGGCTACAGATGACTCAGCCAGTTGCTATCTCGTGTATACTACACTTTCAAAGCATTTCGTTCTGTAGGACCGAGCGATGGATCTTGATTGGGATTTGCCATCGAACGATGCGTGAGCTATTTGATGTAGGCTCCTTGATTGGCACACGTACACATGCCGCACCGGAAAGCCGCTTTGTTCTTTTATGAATTGGCAATACTCTTAATTTACAAATTTACTCTCTAATAAAAATTGCTGATAATTCTCGCAGAACCAATCGACTCCCTGCTCCCGGCAACCTTGCATAATGCGTTCGTTCATTCGTATTTTTACAAGATGGATTCCGAACATGTTATCGGCGACTTTCGGTTCGTGGCGCGCTTTCAAACTCAACTTCTGCTCTTGCCCAACTCGCTTTGAGCAGTGGACGTTGGCCCTCCCTTGACTCGTTCACCTCCAGTGATATTCTTCTCGCCCTCAGTGATATCGTGGAGGACCTGGCTCGTGATTGGCTCCTTGGCATGCGATTGTGCCTTCGCAGTAGGGCCATCCTTCACGGCGTGATCCTCGCCAGTGATCTTCTTCTCGGCAGCAGTGATCTTGGACAACGTGGCTGAGTCGAGAGTGCCAGAATGGTCCTCGGAGGGATTGGAGGAGTTGGCTGTTGCATTGCCATTACTGTTGGGCTTCGTACCTAAGCTACCAGTGGTGAGAACGCGCTGCAGGACGGACGTCGGGCCTCCCTGGTTTGGACCAACGGATCCGGTAAGTGCTTTTTCGGCCTCTGTCACCTCACGAATGATTTCAGCGGTGAGCTCTTTGTGTACGTGCGACTGGACACGAGCTGTCGGGCCTTGCGATACTGGGCCGTCTTTCTTGGTGATTCTCTTCTCTGCGTCGGTGACTTGTGAGAGGAGTTGTGAGTCGATGATATAGGACATCGTGAATGTTGTGCTGAAAGCGCGATGAGCGATGGAAGCTGATGTCACGCGTACTATCACAGGCGCACAGACATGGGCGCTTTTAAAGAGAGACGCCATAGTTAAGGATGAAGTTGGATGGAGATGATTTAAATTCCTAGCTTGACAAAAGATCGCTGCTGTCTTCAGATGTTTGAAGTTGAATGATAAGGGAAATTGCCCAGGTGTATTGATGACGAGGAATGATCTAGAGGACGAAGAAAGATGCAGTTACGGTCTATATCATGACAAGGTAATAATGACTAGAGTTCATAGATGCAGATGAAGTGGTCATGGAAGGCAAATAACGACGGCATTGTGATATCACAGCAAGTTTGTGCCTGGACCGTAGTGTCGTTCCCGCACGATGGTCGTTGAGGAACGCTTCGATCTCACTGTTCGATCGCCAGTGCGAGACTACGTCTTGGTCCCGATCTCCTCGATACAGAACTATAATGATTCCGTGGCGATTGATTGTATCGCTTCATGTCCTGGCGCACTTCAGATGGTCGTGCCTCATGTTCTGCCAGTTCTGTGATGATGAAATTCACAGGTGTTGCAGGTGTCAATTGATACCTGGGTAAATACCCTGGAAGGTGATGATGTCAGAGCCTCGCAACGCGTGTATACAGGTGCCCTAAATACATTAATCGATCGCGAAACGCGCCTCAACCGCGTGGGCGTTCCCTCAGGGCCACGGGATCCATCTTTTTTATCGAAAGCATCTCTCATTCACAACGTCTTCTAGTTACCGAATAAGCAGTGATCGGGAGTTTATATTGGTGATCAGGCCTGCGTGCGATAGTCTTGACTGGAGAAGATCGCGGGTTGAAATGTAGCGCACGTCTCGATGAAGGATCTCACATGTCAAAAAGAATTAGCACCACCCTCAATTTATTAGACACCTGCATCAATCCTCCGCTTGTGGTATCTAACTTTTCAAAACACTCCATTATATCAGGACGAAGTCTAACATTGAATGCGCATTTTGTACCATTTATTCCATCAGCGTTGTCTGAGAGACCTTGAAGAGCGTAACTGCATCATCGCTTAAAATGATTGCGAGCAAGCCTGCGACGTGGCTCGCATTTCGCGATGTCGTGCATTCCTCATTGATGCGAGCAGTGGCGCCTTCCGCATCAGTGCACAACTTCCACCTCCATTCGCTACGATCTCGTGGCTCACTTCCACCACGGTCTTCAGTGACCAGACATTTCCATAACATCGTTCCGCGCAGCAATACACAGAAAGGCAGCCTAGACAATGATGGCCCGACTGCCGCGAGAGAGTCCGTCGACCGCGGTGGGAATCGCAACAAACGTAAACCGAGCAATAAGCGGCCGCTGGACTCAGGGACATCTTTACGAAAAGTAGCAGTACAGGCGCAATTTTCGCGCCAAAGTCTCATCAAGGGTAGCGGGAAGTTACAGTACATCGATCCGGATGTGCCAACAAAGGACATCACCGCGTATTGCGCGGCCGACATATACGATCTTCGACTTGCGCGCGGAGAGCTAGAAAGAGAAGGATATCAACTTGATCCAGTGCGTACAGGCCTTGGTGATCAAGTGCTGCATTTCCAGACGCCCAACTATCTGACGCGGCATGAAGAGACCGGAGAAGAGAAGGCACAGGGTGCAGGTGATGTCTTCGTGTTTCCGTCAGGATGCGTGGTGACATGGAACGTTCCCGATCACCTGTCACGTACCATCGTTACACGATTTCTACCATCAGCAGCAGGTCGAACAGGCCATTTGGAGCGTATGGAAGCGGAAGACATGGAATACATTGAGGACGAACGCATGGAGAAGAGTCAGGTGATAGGGGACACCATTCTGCTAGGAACCAAGCAGACCTCAAATTCGTCAGAGGACGGCGCTCGAAACAAGGCTGCCATTGATATTGCGACCGGCGGAATGGAGCAAACTCGAGAACCTGGCGCTGATATTGATACGATCTTGACAAAGATTGCATTCTCTTCAGCTCTGGCGCGAAGCACGAAGCTTGCCGTGTTAGAGGAGAGTCTCAGTGCATACTTTATATCAACACGAAGCATTCCATCGACGCTCTCAACAGGTCGACCGATTCGCATCACTCGAAGGCACATCCTTCGCAAAACAGGCGAATTGCTGTCGATTCGGGCGCAGTTGAATCTCTATTCAGAATTGACCGACTCGTTGCCAGACCTCTTCTGGGACAGTCGACATGAGTTAGGTCTTGAGGGCTACTACGACATTCTCGGCAGATCCCTCGATGTGGGCGTAAGGATCAAAGTACTCAATGAGAAAATGGACTACGCAGGAGAGATCGCGGCGGTCTTACGAGAGCGACTGAGCGAGAAGCACTCGGCTATGCTCGAGTGGATGATCATCGGCCTTATTTGTATTGAGGTAGGCTTTGGAATCGTACATCTCGTCCGTGAGAAGACGGAGATGGAGGAGATGAGGCGCACGCGCGAGTTGGCGGAGCAATGGTTGGAAAGGCAGCTGATGTCCGACCTGGACAAGAAGTGATAGATAGAAATGACGACAGGAATCCAGATGACAATGTTGGGTAATTCTGAAGCAAAGAATCATCATAGCTATCAGTCTACAGTATTCGATATAGTGACAGCTATTGTTTCGAGAGTTGCGCGATGCCGAAACGAACCCGAACCCAACAATCAATCGTGAGTGACAGGCGAAAATCCGGGGACTCCAATGCTCGCACTCGTTCCCAGTGGCTCAAAGCGGGCAATCAGCCGAGCGCCCCCTCCTTTGTTACGTGGATAGTCGCCTACTTAGGTACTGTATGTTTTGTAAGGCTGGATGGTGGGTAAGTGATGCGGCATTGATGAATCGTGACCTTGTGATCAGGCATCCGCATATAATCTAGGGATCACGGTCATTCACTCCATAGACACAATTGGTAATTACAAACATACCTAGGTATATAGGTCAAACCGACTACCCGTCGAATTGGCTTTCGCCTTGTATATCTTCCCGCATTCACAACTTGCATTCTTTTTACACTGCATCACGACATCATGCATAAATCACTGCTTCTTCCCGTCATCGCTATCGTGGCATTGACTGTCTACAAGGTCTTCTCAATAATTGTCAATCGTCGAAAGGATGCCGACTTTGCCCGCCAGCACAACTGCCAGCCAGCGCCTGCTGTCACCTGGGATGGCTTCCTCGGCATCAAGGTCATCAAGGAAATGCAAGCCGCCGACCAGAAGAACATGTTCATGAACCTTCTCAACGACCGTGTGTCGCAAATGAGCGAAAAAGTGGGCAGATACTGTCCTACGTTCTCCTACCGAGTCCTCGGCAAACAAGGCTTCTTCACTGCCGATCCGAAGAACATCCAGGCCATCCTTGCGCACCAATTTGAGGATTTTGAGCTGGGCGCTTTGAGGCGGAAGGTCATGGGAGAGCCCTTAGGTGATGGCATCGTGAGTATCTCTCGCCACACATCTCGCACAACGAAGCAGCGAGTCGCGGTTGATGGTTCGACCATCAATTGTGCAACACTGCAATACACTTCGACAGAAACTCAGCTAACCTTACAACTAAACTCAGTTCGTGCAAGACGGCAAAAAGTGGGAACACAGCCGAGCTCTGCTCAGACCTAATTTTGTCCGCGATCAAGTCTCTGATCTCGACATGGAAGAGAGACATGTCCAAGATCTCTTCACCGTCATGCCGGTGCAGCAAGACGGCTGGACTGATATGACTAATGTCCAAGAATTGTTCTTCCGTCTAACGATCGACACGGCTACGGAGTTCCTTTTCGTATGTTCTTTACTCTCCCGCCAACGATTTACAGCTCATTGACTCGTTGACTATCAGGGCGAATCGACGAACACGCAAGTAACGACGTCAAATAAGAACCAGACCGATTCAAAGGGCAGATGGGATGAGCGAGCCTTTGCTAAACACTTCGACTCCGTTCAAAGACACATGTCATCCAAGTTCAGATATGGTGACCTTCACTGGCTACACAATCCTAAGGAATATCAAGAAGACATTAAGATCATCAACGAATTCATCAGCTATTACGTCGACCTCGCATTGACAAAGAGCACAGATCGAAAACCCGATACAAAGGGCGAAAAGTACGTCTTCCTCGAGGCGTTGGCCGCTCAAACCCAGGACCCTGTAGCACTTCGCGCACAGCTGTTGAACATTCTTCTTGCCGGCCGCGATACCACAGCGTCACTCCTAAGTTGGACCTTCCACGAGCTGGTCCGCAATCCTGAGATCTTTGAGAAATTGCGTCGGGCCATCCTCTCGGACTTTGGGCCCTATTCCACCGACGACCTCTCCGCAATCACCTTCTCCAGCTTGAAGTCTTGCACGTACCTGCAACACACCCTTTCCGAGGCTTTGCGACTCTGGCCAGTCGTTCCAGGAAATTCACGCCGCAGTAACAAGAGAACCACGCTTCCTCGCGGCGGCGGGCCCGATGGTCTCTCGCCTGTTTTCATCCCACCAGAAACACAGGTAGACTACAGTGTCTACACGATGATGCGCCGGAAAGATCTCTGGGGCGAGGATGCAGACAAATTCCGACCTGAGCGCTTCGAGGGCCGGAAACCTGGGTAAGCTATTCCAATCGCAGTCCCTCCCATGCGGAGACTCGTTGACAAACGTGAGACTAATCCGAATCTAGTTGGGACTATCTTCCATTCAACGGCGGCGCTCGACTTTGCATTGGACAGCAGCTGGCTCTGACAGAGGCGGCATACGTCGTAGCACGAATCTTGCAGAAATTCGATAAGATCGAGGCCCATCCGGGAGATTTCGAGGCGATCACTACACAGAACTTGACCCTCACCAGCTGCCCTGCGAAACCGGTCAGGTTGCGGGCGAGGGAGGCGAAGGCATGAACAAAGTCATTCTGCATATTGTGTTTGATTGCTGCATTTTGACAATCTAGTCATTGCGATGGCGGATAAATACTTCACGAATGCATGTCGACTATTCCCGTCATGAGCCGCAAGGCATGTCGTTGAGCATGTTCGTTGTGGTGCTCTTGCAAAACTTCAAAAGTTTGCTTTCCAACGTGATGTGAGATGGAGAAGGTATGGACAAAGTGCTCATGTGAGAGAGACCTAGTCGAGAGATAATGTTCCGTAGATGTAGAATTGCCGGCCGTGAATTCGCGATGACCACAAGCCGGGTACGTTTTCAACGTCGTGCTGCTACGCGAATGTACTCCATTGGGAGTAGAATTCCAATGCAAAGAAATCCAGTAATGAGTAGCCCGCAACGACGAGACAATATCAATTTTACTGCGATCATCAGGAAGACATGCCGGGGCAAGTCCGGAGGGTCTCAAGCTAAGCCTCGGGAGTCGAATCATAATAATCCTCCATCTGGGTGGAAAGAAAACTGATTCGTCACGCAACACGTCAAAAATGTCAAATTAGCAACGTGACCAACAAACGCCCGAATCACGCAAGACGCAGGGCGCGCCGCCAGAAAGTCTCTCCGCCCGCTGCTACACTTGCATACCTGCATGTGATGATGCAGCCATCTCTGCGGCCGCAAGAAGATCCCCCGCCAAGAAACGCAAAGACATGATTTCCACGTCATGGCAGTTGTGAAACGAATGCCGGATGGGACGTTGGTGCTAAGCAGCCCTGGAGGGCGTGCGAAATTGTCCAACGCCAACGGCGAACGGGCGGGAGGAGCCCAGGGCCAACAAGTGCGGTTTCAGATCGGAGATTATGAGCGATGGTGGATGATCCGATTTTGTGTGGATATTAGATGATGAGCTCTGCGAGAGGCTGGAGTCTGGACTTACCTGGAATTGCATGCAAGTGAGTAGCGGAAGTGTGAGGAGAGTGACAGTTCTGGGAGATGTGCCTCGGACAAGCTTGATGGAAAGTTGGGACTTTTACGTCCAGTACTTCGCTATTGCAATCATCACGCTGTGGTCGCACCGTGGTTGCATGTTGACAGTTCACAAATTCATCGAGGGCAGAAGACGTGATTGACTACCTCGTTGAAACAATAAAAAGATTACATTTCTCTCGTGGGTCTATCAAAGCAGGAAAATAATCGATCGTTGAAAGATCGAAGTCGCTGTGCAAAGCTAAACAGAAAACATAAAAACATAAAACCAAAAAGATCCAGACAAAGTGCGTTGCGGTGGGTATCGATGTTCCTGTAATGGCTGCTCGCGTGGGTGCGGCGCAGTTTTATGTAAAGGTGTCTGATCTATCTTGGGGTGTGATGAAGAGCAATACGAAAGACGGTCTGAGAGGACAGCCGGCATCGTCATGGCGTAAGAGATATGGACCGAGGTGGCGTCAGTGATAGATGAGGCCGCGTCCGGAAGTAAGGACAACCGAGTCAATGTAGAGTTCTCGTTTGGAAACCTGTTCCCGTCGATTTACCCATTCTGGTTGTCGCGCAAATAGAAATGGGGATCTTGCGAAGATCCATGAGGGAGTGGTTGTGATGCAGTATAGCACCAAGAAGGAAACTGTCGTGATAATCATGCCGAGAGAAGATATCGAGGGTGTAGGTGAGGAGTTAGAGGCTGCTTTTACTTGAGATTGCGAGCAGACTCCGATAGAGGCTAGTATGGTGCGACGAGGGATCAAGTTATAGGTAGGCGTAGACTGATGTTGTCGCAAAGCATATCTTGACATTGAAGTCATACTGGACATAGTCCAGTAGGGGTTGCAGGAGCTTGAGCGAGCGGGTCGCTTGTGCGATGGTGCACCACTCCATGCTGTTGAATATTCCGCAGCAATTCAGACATCTGTACTTGGGCACATGGACAGCATTGCGACATAGCTATTCCCTAGCATGTCGGTGAATTGTTGGCGGCAATGAAAGAAGACTACCAGCATTTGAGTCGTCTCGCCCGGTAAAGTATTTTTTGGTACCACCGCAGCCCAGACATGCGATCGGAGCCGTCACTCATGGGAATCGCTGTGAGCTCCTTTTCACTGCCATAAGGTAGAGGATCTAGCGGAAGGGTGCGGGCAGTAGAGTTGGGTAGATTGGGTGTGATGCCCATGGCATGATGTCGGCGAGCCTCAACCACACGACGGACGAGCAATGCGAAAGTCTCTTCGATGTTGACCATCTCGCGGGCGCTGGTCTCCATGAAGCCGAAGTTGCGATTCCGCGCCCATTCGAGA
This sequence comes from Dissoconium aciculare CBS 342.82, assembly GCF_010015565.1. Taxonomy (NCBI): domain Eukaryota; kingdom Fungi; phylum Ascomycota; class Dothideomycetes; order Mycosphaerellales; family Dissoconiaceae; genus Dissoconium; species Dissoconium aciculare. Next base: position 533,524 of record NW_022984953.1, read on the forward strand.
CCGTCGCGCGCGCCAACTTGTCGATTGCTCTGTAGGTCGCATTTGTTCCCAGCGACGATGCTCACTGGGAGCGCGCGGCCTACTTCGAGCCTTGCCTCCTTCTCCATCTCGATCAATTGGTTGAAGTATTCGAGGGCCTGTAAGGAGTTGGGGTTGGTGATGTCGTAAACGAGCAGGAAAGCATCTGAGCCGAGGTTCGCCGTTGACCATAAGCCGCGATACTCCTCTTGCCCGGCGGTGTCAGTCAGTTGTAGAGAATAAGTTGTGCCGTCGATGGTACGAGACACAGAGTAGGAGTCTTCGATAGTTGGGTCATATCTAAGCGAAGAAGGTCAGAGCAGGGTTCCAGCATTTGAACCTGGCCGCGAATTCCATCTCTACTCACTCGTGTGTCCATTGACTGCGGACCAGCCGCAGTGTGATGGAAGATTTCCCGCATCCGCCATCACCACACACTGTTATTGATATTTTGTGGTTATCATCCATGATCCGGGTCGATCTGCCCGAGCTCGGTGTATGGTACGCCAGTTTTACGTGCTCGAAGGATCGGCTTCCCTTGGAAGTCGACCGACCTGGGTGATGCGCGTAGATTGATATCAGAGCCTGAAGGGAGATATCGCCACGCGTTGGTGAGATGTGAGGTGTGATCACCGATCCAAGCACAACTGCCCAGTTGTTGTGGTTGTGGTGGTTGTGGATGCGAAGGCGACTGAGATGGGTGTCTTCGTCGTGTGAGCAGGAATATGGTGGTGAAATGAGACACAGGTAGGCTGTTCGAAGCAAGGACAATAGAAGGTCAGTGCATGTAGGTGGTACTGTACAAAAAGGCAACGGCCGAGCAAAAGAGAGTGAGGCTGTGACAGCTTAGACGGGCAAGGAAAATGACTGAGGTGGGAACAAGGAACAAGATTGACAGATGCAGATTCAACAGGGGAGGCGTACCAGGATGCTGTTGAATATATGACTTTCCGGACCTCCTCACAAAGGGAGCACGACGCTCAAAAGATACCGTATCAGCGATGCTGGTGCCGCCGAGCGGAGGAAGACGATGGAGATTCGACGGTGGAAGCCGTTCAGGATGTTTGGCGCGGACAGTCGGTCCGTCGGCGGCAAGGTGCGTTACCTTTCGGACTGGCTCAAAGCCTCGAAAGATGTTGGCGAAGATCGAGGATGTCCTGAGGGATAATTTGCGATGGTGGTGGACTGATGTCGTCGTTCGCGAGAGCCTCAAGCACCACCATGCGAACGCGCAAACCGAACAGCGGCGAGATTGGAAAGGCTGTCGGTCGGTGATTGAGCGCGCGGCAGTGACGATCCACTGCAGTAGGGCACAGAGGACTCCGTGCGCTTCGGCCGATTTTTATCTTGCAGGCACGTGCTTTACATTAGTCGAGGATCAAAAACGGCTGCTGGTGTTGGTGGTGATGGGCGCCTGGTTATTAGTCCAAGTCTTGTTCACTTTCACAGTCTCAATGTCAGCATGTCCTTGATTCGCATGGTGCATGCACTGTGTATCACAGCAAATAAGCCCGCTCCTATGACAAAACGGTGGGATTGTACGGATTTTACCTTTTCTCGATTTCCGCGGCTTGCGCAGGTGAGTGGGTCAGGACAGGAGAGATACAAAAGCAATGATATGACGACGACTCCAAGCCCAGACCGGTACTTCACTTTTCATGATCTGACAGAGGGAGCGAGAGGAGCAATCGAAAAGCCAAGTGAGCGGAACCACCACAATCCCGCGAGCAAAAGTAGTCTCGTATTCATTGCACATCACGAATGTGTTGCACTCAGGAATGTCGAAGGATCTCGCTTCGTACTGTACATGTACTACTGCAGTATGCGTGGTGAGCATCCTCCATCACGGCACCTTTCTTCGCCCCACTCATCACAGCGACGCCCACCTCCTCTCACGGGCATCTGTGATTTTACCGGGATCAATTTCAGAGTAAACGTCTGGCCGCTTACAGGTCGATTGTGGTGGGCATCATAAATCCTTAAGGTGTATGATACCAGCATGTCATGATATGACTTTAGCAAGGAGAATTGTTTATTTGCTTGCGAAGTCATTCATCCCTTCGTGGTATGGACGCCAATGCGTGGTGCGTTCGGGCAATTTCCCCGCATTCGTCGTGAGCCGCGGCACCTTCCCGGCTTGATGAGGTGCTAGATAATTCCTCATGTGATGTGCATGTGCACTCTCTCGACAATGATGTTCGTGGCCATCATACCTGCAGAAGTCCCATCTACAATCACGTCTTTACAGTGTCTTCAATAGTTCAGATACCTGAGCATACCTGGCGTCAAGGAATCGATGGTGTGACATCCGTGTCCATGGAGAGCAGATCATTCATTTGAAATCACGTTCATGGATCAGCCCGGGAATGACCTGAACGTCACGGAAGAAAAAGGGCATCGATATCACCCAGAGTGCGTCACGTCATCAGCGTTCATACGAATACACGACTCACCACACCATCTAATGATTGACTGGTCCCAGTCTTCTGTCTCTTGGAATCACACTTGGCCTCCAAGGCCTGACCGTTCTAGTCGGACAAGGCGTCACAGTATGCGCGCGCCAACAGCGCAAGACGCAGGAGACTGCGACTACTACTAGTCTGCGTGCAGAACAACAACGCTTCTGCAGAAAGTCCGGCTTTGCTTTACTCAACATACTACTGCATCTATTTTATTAAAATAATCAAACACTGCATGATGAATCTCCTCTGAATTATGTCTCCTGGATTAATCTTCGCCAATGGGAAAAGGAGTAGGGGTAGGACCGGAGGCGCGCGGAAATCCGCTGGCCGAGATTTTTCCTCTCGTCATATCTCTTGTTTCACCATTACCGCGTTGTTTTTTTCGCATCCTCTTGATTTTCTAATTCTTTTCTGACATTTTTAATTCTCATCCTCTCAGCAAATCTCTTCATTTTCGATTTTTCATGGTTTTCGTGATTTTCTGATTTCTGCTCACCATCTCCTGCAGGCTCAACAAGCACCCGTTGTTCGTTCGTGCCGCTGCAGCATGGCTGTGATCTACCCGTCTACCTGAACGGTCGTCGCGTGATGGCGTTCCAAGGTTCCATCGATCTCTCCCATCGGCGCGGGGCTGTCATCGTCGCATGCGTCCTCGACGCCGCATCTCTGCGAACCACCTGCACCGAAAGTGGACAGACATACCGGATTTACAGATCAAAGCAGTACGCTGCTGAAGGTCGATCCGGCCATTCAAGGAGATTCTCGTCCAGGTCCGTATATTAGATCGTCGATTTCAAGCACGCACGACAGTGGGTCATCATAGCATCGCACAAGTGTGCTAAGATGCTCAATGCCTGGGTCATCCTTTGGCGACAGCGGACAATCTTTCTCTGTGACGCACAAAGACCGCTGTCACCCCCTCGCCTCAACATGTCACGCCGCACTCACAGATTGCGTTTGGTCAACGTTGTGCAGCAGACTATTGTTGCTGCTACTGCTGGGACTGCAGGTATCCGCAAGAGTGCATATGTGCTTGCGAGCGGGAGAGCCTTCCGGGACCGTAGCGCCGAGGCAAGAACGGGTAGGGCTTAATAGCAAATGCGCATCAATGCCAGCTCATCACTTCAATCCTCCGAACATGCGGCTCGCTACAGAAAATCGCAAACGACAGCTCTCCATTAGAGAATATCTCGAATTGATGTCCAAGCTGGCTATTTGTACTTGTGATCATTTCGCAGTGATGTTTCACTGGCGTCAGTCATCTTGTCTTCCAGCCTTCGGTTCTCGCTAGCGCCCGTTGTGATACATTCGATGCCGCACTGTGTGCGCAATCCGATCGACACTCACGGCCCGACGCGCGAGCTTTCGGTCTGAATTCCTTTCACGAGCAAACGCTACATGCATCATACCTGCCTAGATAGATGTGGTACATGATTTGGATGCCAAATGAAAGAGGACGGACAGATCCATGATCCTGCTCGGAAAATAAATTTGTCTTCTGAAGATCGCCACCAAAAACAATTTTTCCGTGGTTGTTTCGATATCGCGCCGATTATTCTTTCTTCCAAAACGATGTTTGTGGATCAATATGGCAAAACTGTCGGCAGTGAGGATCACTCGGTATTTAATAAAGGTGGAGAGCTTCCCTGTAATTTCCGGTCGTCTGTGTTGCACAGCTAGGGCTTCTCCGTCGAGGTTCACGACACTGGCTCGCCTGAATTTGTGATCAACCAAGAACACGTGGACGAAAGACAAAACCCACTTGCCAAGCACTGCCGATTCCATTTCTATTCAGAATGATAGCTCACTGCTGAATGGAGGTGTGCAAACGAGTCCGATATCGCACAGCGTTACATGAATCCTGTACGTTCCGCTCTGATGAAGCTTTCCGCAAATTTTCTTCCGGAGAAGCAGTGCTGCCCGAAATCCTACATACATGATCCGTCTCACGACGGATCATGCGCTCATAGTGGTCGCGGATGCATTTATTACTCCGAATACACACTTTCCCCCCACCCCCAAACTACTCATTATCATGATTCATTTTGTACGTTCCAGTTTCATGGTGCATTGCATTACATCGTGCGAGAGTCATGCTTGCTGATGTCTCTTCCCTTCCTCTGCGCTATTTCTTGCGTGATGTCTCTTCCTTCTGCTACCTGATTCTTGACCGCCATATTTGGTCATAGCAATCCATGGATGCCTCTGATCACGGCTCTGGCGTTCGTAGCTCACGATTAGGTACGTGGTTGTATTGTCTTTGTGAACGTTCGCACGAACAGTCCTTACGCATGGCATGACACGGCGCTAGTGGTCTCCAGAGCATGTGTACCGTTCAAGAATACACACTACTACTGAACCTTTACTTCGAAGTTCAAGGAAACGATTCCTTTCCCGCGAACGACGGAGTTGATCCTGCAGTACTTCCAAGTACACTTGCTTCGTGCTCCAGAGTGCTTGTCGTCGTAATCTGAACTCGAACAGACGGCTAGCCACGAACATCGTTATTCTTGATATCGAGGAGCAAATGAATGTCTCAGTTCACATCATCCTAGTTTCAAGAAAACTCCGCGAAATATATATAGTCTCTTCGAAGTAGTCTTGTCTGAAGCAATCCATGGTCGCTAAAGTCGTGGTGTTTCAGCAGGGCAATATTCCGGCTGAGACAGCGAATGTGCACGGACCAAGACCCCTCCAACCACTTCCCAGCCACATTTGCGACAGCCCGACGTCAACGCGAGCGCAAGTTATAGGAATTACTGAATTCCGTCGGAAAGCACCCACCACCACTTTCCAACTTCTTCCCAGCAAACGCTCTTCCTTGCTTTCGCCAGACCTCGACCGCGCATTCTTATGTTCATTTGCTGCTTGACGCCTATTCGCACCTCTCGATCATCGACTTGCAAACTGCGCATCGAATTCGCCCGTACAACGCCCCCGCAGCGACACGAAGCTGACGTCTCCGGCGCATCCGTCATCATCCTGATAATATTTCATTTCACTCTTTACCGCTTTGCAAGTTCGCGACCGACCGCACGACGCTTCAACATTTCATAATAGAATATATCAAGATATCGCCTCAGCACCTTCACGCAACTTTCCAATAATCGGCGGCGTAGGACCTTCCATCGAGCGTCCGACTACCACAATTGCCCAGTACAATACGAGGAGCGCGCCCCAAAGTGCCTGGCTATACTTCAATCGGCAGTGGGAAGACACACGCCAACACAAACAAGAGGCGGGATTCAAGGTTGAAACGGCAACATGGCGCGCAGTCAGATCTCTGCTGCCGCTTCGCGGGTCACTTCGCGGGTCGTCGTGCGACAATCATACTACTGGCCTGATTCGCAATTGAACCTGTGGATCATCATAATGCTGGGCACCGGAGGAACATTGATTGGCATTTTCGCAAACTTCATCGTCATTCAAAACACATTGCGATTAGGGATACCTTGGTGAGTGGCTATATTCCACCTTGACTCGTTCAACCGCGTATAAAGCTAACGGGTCTTCGTTATCCAGGATTATGCCTTTCGGGATTGCTGTCGGCGCGCTTACGATACTCTTCATCCTCGGAATGCTCGGTTTAATCGTTCAGCGGAGACTACTACCGGGCGTTCTGATGATCGGTTCCTTCATCTTGCTAGTTCTCTATCTCACAGGCCTGATCGAGACAGCCATCCAGCTGTTCGGCCCGGCTGGCGACATTAACGGTAAATGCCAGACCTACGTCTTTAGCATGCCTAGCACAGGCTTGAGTATCGACACCCTCGGCTGGTTGCAGCAGAACAGCATATGTCAAAGCTGGTCGGCACTGTTTGCTCTCTGGATCATTGGCTCTGTATTCCTTACCTACATGATCGTGCTAGCCGCAAAGGTTGCCCAAGGGACTTTCGGCGACGAGGTTTGATGCTCTTGGTTGTTGCTTTTCTATTACGGCGTTCAGGATTCACAATGTTTTGAGCGCACCAGTCGTGCTATGGGCTTTCCAGGGAGGAGGCTAGGCATTTTTTGGCATACATTGTAAGGCGCAGGCGGATTTCATGTAACTATACCCCGGGAGTCACAAAGTTGACTGGATGTTTGGGCTTGGGAGGCGCATGTTTGACTCATTATGAACTTTGTAGGACATCAAGCAGAACTTTTCTAATCAGCCCCATATCCCGTTCGATGTCGACCTGCCAATTAGAGATGGCGAATCGTGCTGCTGGCTTGCCGTCCCAGCTCGTACCGCTGACGTATATCTTCCGAGTTGCATTGATATTTCGAACGAGATTGGCATTGAGGGCGTCGTCCTGTGCACGGAACAGCGCCACGATATAGACATGCTCGATGGGATCGCGATCTTCTCTACTCAATCCTCCTCTCGGCAAAAGTTGAAGCCTGGGCTCACTGAGAATGAAACTCGCAATGGCACGAGCCAACTTAATCTGCCGCTCAAGAAGCTCGCGGTACCCCTGTTCTCCGTATGCAACCAATGTGCTATAGACTGGCAGTGCCCGAAAACGTCTTGAGTTCTCGATGCCAATGTTCAGAGGTGATGGGATTGTCCGTTCATCGGCCGTCCTCGTTGTGGACCCTGCATTGAGATATGCTGCGTTAGGGTTCTGAAATACTTCAACCCCAACTTCGAGATGTCTGGAGAGAAAGATTCCACAATCATAAGGCTACATCCTGTTAGTACAACATGTCACCAATGTTTTATACGTTAATTGTCCAGAACGTACCACGTTCAGAAGCTTGTGCGCATCTCCGGTGATAGAGTCTGCCAGTTCCAGATCACGTACTCCCTCCGTTATCAGGTCGAATGCTTTATCGTGTTCCGAGATAATTCGAGCCTGGAGGCCGAACGCTGCATCGACGTGAATCCACGCACCATGAGTGTCACACATTCGTCTGATAGTCTCCAGATCTCTACCAATGGTCGCGAATGCCCCCGTATTTACCTCAGCACACGAGATGGCGACAATTGACGCATGTCCAGGTTGACTGAGGGCTGCACTCAACGCGGCCATATCAAATCGATGCGGTGCATCCGAGCGGCCAACGTCCTTGACGGACGAACGACCAAGGCCAACAATAGCGGCAGCCTTCCGCAGCGATGAATGTGGAACGGTGGTAAGGATTTGGACAGTCGTGATCTGGGCAGCCTGCATCGCATCTATCAAACCATGTTCTGCCACGGTCTTGATTGATCGTTGCCGTTTAGCAGCCTCGCGGATTACAAACTCACGTCCACAAGCCAGACCGAGCACATTACTAGCTGTGGCTCCTGTCGTGAACGTCCTGTGTGTCCACTTAACCTCTGGCAATCTCGCGAGATCACAGATCATGCGCAATGCAGAGTCTTCGACATCGGTTGCTATTGTCTCGTGCGGGAGGTGCACTTGGACATTCTGGTCATAATCGGTGACGAACTTGTCCGCCAAACTCGCTGCGACAGTCGAGCCTCCAGTTACGAACCCATAATAATTGGCAGATCGGCTGGAAGAGCTCAGCGCGGGCAGAACGTCCACTTCCAAATGCTCTCGTACAGCGGCGTCACCTAAGCCAGCATGGGGGAGACTGCTGACAAGCCTGGATCTTGCATGACGAATAATCTCGCCTGGCGGGCTCACGTACTGGAGTGCCATCGCCTGCGTGGCCGGCACGACAATGTCGTCCGCAAGTAATCGGACAGCTTCACAGAAAGCTTTGCCTAAACAGTGGCCGTGATTTCTAGGAGGCTTGCAGCTTGGGACCTAGGTAATATGCAAGGTCGCAGGATGTATAGTCCTCATATCGACAATGCTGGGCAAATCGAGATCACGTGAGTGCGCGTCCCCACCCTCCCATCAAGAGGCGCGTCCCACTTTGACGTCGCGACACAGTACATAGCACCTTATCGAAAGAAACTCCATTTACATTACTGCTCTGCGGTCACGGACACTAACAATGCGTCATCCAAATGACGCGGAATAATCTCAACGAACATCTATCTTGGCTGCTGCGGACTCAGGCCTCAATCCCGTCGGCGACAACTTCATTCCCGCCACCGTCTCTGCCTGCGGCACCTGGAAGCCTGCCGGCCATACCACAGGCACCGAGAGAGAATCTCAGAGGCGACAACGACCGGGACGAATCTCTCCGACGTGGTTCAACAGAGTCGACCGCCTATGATGGGCAGGACGTGAAGCAAATGCCTCGAGTTCGAATATGCCCAGGGTCCGAGACAAAGACACCCGCCATACGGACTTTGGGCTTCCAAGAGAAATCTCCGTCTAAAGTCGCTCGGACAATACCGCCGTTACAAGGAGCTGGTGTTCCTCGAGATGATGCTCGATCGGCTTCAAAAGACAGAGCACTCCCACCGGGAAGTCCCGGGAAGAACAGTGCACCGCGCGACATCGAGGTTATGGATCTGACCGACAGCGCGAGCCCTCAGGGAAGAGCAAAAACGGACAGATTTGCGGTCCCGAAAACTGCAGGTCGCAAAAGGAAGTCGGAAGAGTTTGACGCTGGGATACCAAGCGCAGCATCAAGATCTGCGCGAAAACCTTTCCACGATGATGAATTCACTGCGATCGATGAGTCTATAAAGGAGAGCCCTGTAAGGACTGCCAAGATCTCACTTGCGGATCCGCCGCCGCCGTACTCAACGAATCCGTTCAAGATATGCGGCACCCAGATCAAAGCTTCCCCAAAGGCCTCACCGAGTCCGTCGAGGAAGACAAAGCATACTGCACATTCGCCAATTCACGTATTACAGGATTCGGACTCTGATGGAGAGATCCTCAGTTTTGCAGACATTCGGCCACGTACAGAGACGCCTGCCAAGTCAGTGTCATTCGCTCCTCCTCCTCCGATTGCTGCACAGGGGAATTCGAGGCTCGGGACAGACCTGCCCCTCACTCCGCGAGTTCATCACGACAGCGTGACCCAGAATCAGGCAACCGCTGCCGTAGTCCGTGAGAAAACCCAAAACACACCGGGAAGCGCAATGCAGTCCTCCTCGTCGGAGCAATCCGAGGAGAGCATCTGGCTGAAGCGAATCTTCGCCGCACCGGTTAGTACCATCCAGAAAACCCGGCAACGATTGCATGAGCGCATGGACATTCTCAGCGAAGAAGCTGCGGATCGTATGGACGCTGGTCTTGATGACGATCCTGAAACCAGTCTGGAGCTTGACGACCTGCATCATCGAGACACCGCCCTTGAGTCTTTGTTCGAAAAGCGTGCCTCATTCCTGCAGCTCTCTGTGAGGAAAGAGCATCTGATGACGGCTTTGAGACAAGCGGTCAGAGCCCGCAAAGGGGTCGAAGAAGCAAAGGCGGCGAATCTTAAAGCGAAGGCTGAGTTGCAGGAGATGGAGAATGCATGTTCGGAAATACTCCAGCTTTGTCAAGCAGATCTTCAGGATCTATTGAATAAGCCTGTACCTGGGGAGCATTCCCGAACCTTGCAGCAGATTGCGGTGCAATCGACACAGGCTCCTGCTGCCAAACAATATCAGGATGAAGCAATACCAAGCTCAAGCCGTATCGTACAAACACAGACGAGAACGGAAATGCCTCCACCTAGAGATGTGCAAAGGAACATCACGGTCGATTCTAGTTTTGCGGCATCGTCACATGATGTCCGGCCGACTGCTCTTAGGAAAGCGGCTCCCGCGCATCCGCATTACAGTGACACCTCGACCTTCATAGACGACGAGATAAACGATTACGATATGATCGATGCAAGCAGGGACGATTTCAGTAACAGGATGGGGACACCTCCCATGCCTCATGATGACGATGATGACTTCGGGATGGGCGACGATGATGACGTGTGGGAGGTCGCGCAAAACCTTGGGATAAATCATCCCAATAAACCCAATAACGTTATACACGGTCGACAGGTATTCTCAGAAACATCTGGAAACCGGCAGACGAAGCCCGCTTCTGCCACCAAGTCCAAGAAGATGACCGATAAACTTTCTGAAGATCTCGAACGTCGTAACTTCAGTTTTCCTTGGTCTCAGGACGTCAAGCGCGCATTGAAGGAACGCTTCAAGCTTAAAGGCTTTCGTGAGAGCCAAGTGGAAGCGATCAATGCTACTCTTGCAGGCAAGGATGTCTTTGTTCTCATGCCGACCGGAGGAGGCAAATCACTGTGCTATCAATTACCGGCTCTCGTGAGCAGCGGAAAGACAAGAGGCGTGACCGTTGTGGTTTCACCTTTGGTTAGTCTCATGGAAGATCAGGTCGCGCATCTCCAAAAGTTGAACGTCCAGGCCTTTCTAATCAATGGCGATACCTCATATGACCAGCGTGACTTCATCATGGAAAAGTTCGGCGATAGCAACGTGGAAATGTTCATTCAATTGCTCTACGTTACGCCCGAGATGCTGGGCAAAAGTCAGAAAATGCTCAATGCTTTCGAATTACTGCACAGAAATGGACGACTCGCCAGGATCGTCATTGACGAGGCACACTGTGTGAGTCAATGGGGTCACGATTTCCGTCCTGACTATAAAGCGCTCGGAAGCGTTCGACAAAAATTTCCAGGCGTGCCGGTCATGGCATTGACTGCGACAGCGACGGATAATGTTCGAATTGACACAATCCATAATCTCGGCATGAAAGGCTGCGAAGTCTTCAAGAGGAGCTTCAACCGCTCCAATCTATATTACGAAGTTCGAACGAAAGGGAAAGTAGCAGATGATGTGGAAGCCGTCGCAAGCCTCATCAAAGACAAATACCGCAAACAGACCGGAATTGTCTACTGCCTGTCCCGGAAGAACTGCGAAACCTTTGCGAAAGAGCTGAAAGGCAAAGGTATTGGTGCTCATCACTATCACGCAGGATTGAAGCCCGATGAAAAATCCCAAATACAGCGTGATTGGCAATCCGGAAAACATCAGGTCATTGTAGCCACTATTGCCTTCGGTATGGGCATCGACAAAGCTAATGTGCGATTTGTCGTCCACCACAGCATGCCCAAATCATTGGAAGGATACTACCAGGAAACAGGGAGAGCTGGTCGGGATGGGCAGCCCTCAGGATGCTACCTTTTCTACGCATATCGTGACGTTGCCATGCTTCGTAAGATGATCGACCAGAATGAAGATGCGAGCCGTGAACAGAAGAACCGACAGCGCGAAATGTTGACAAGAATGGAATTGTTCTGCTGCAACGAGACAGATTGCAGACGAGTACAGGTGCTCAATTACTTCAACGAGCCTTTCACACGGGATGCCTGCCACGGCCAATGCGACAATTGCAGCTCGAATGCGACGTTCAATTCTGTCGATCTCACAGATTACGCGCAGAAAGCGGTCAGTCTGGTTTCCCGAGCCACTGGTTCAGCGAGTGGACATGACGCGGAAGACTATGATGGATACGGCCGCAAACCGGGTATTAATGTTACTGTCAACCAACTCGTCGATATTCTTCGAGGCAGCGGCAGTAAGAAAATCAAAGATGAGTGGTCTCATGTTGACGAATATGGCGCAGGCAGCGACCTTGATCGTGGCATTGTGGAGCGCATATTTCATCGCCTCCTGAGCGAAGACGTCCTCCGCGAATTGCACGTTGTCAAAGGCGGGTTTCCGCATCAATATGTCTGCCTCGGCCAACGTCGCGAGCAGTACAGCCGTGGAAAGAAATTCGAGATGCAGATCCGTGCATCAGGCAGTGTCAAGAATGTCGGGAGGAAAATTTTGAAGGCGAAGGTCGATGATGCAAGAGCGCGTGCTGGAATGATCTCAGGACCTAGCAGGGCCCGGGAGCTACCAACCTCTACGAATGTGTCATCGCCCGTGCAGGCTGCCACGAAGCGGAAAAAGGCTGCGAGCAAGGCTGGTCTTCACCAGCACGATGCTTTCATTGCATCAGACGACGAGACAGAAGACGATGATGACGATGCATTCGAGCCCATACGGGAAGTTGGCAAGACGCCGATATCGACAGTCAGGCAGCTAGGCCCCCCGATAACTTCCGATCTTGTCATGGATAGCCTGAACGACGTTCACCGAGCCTTGGTCGAGCAATTTGTCGAAGAGGCCGATGCCAAGTGCAAAGACATCATGAAGAAGAAGAGCCTCCGATTTCAGCCATTCACGACCTCGATTTTGCGGGACATGGTAATTGGGTTTACCGATACTGAAGAGAAAATGCTGAAGATCCGTGGCATTGATCCCGAGAAGGTCAGGATTCATGGCAAATCTTTCCTTACAATGGTGGCCAAGTATCGCGACCACTACAATGGAGCCATGCAAGAGGAATTCGATTCGGACGACGACGACCTTAATGGGGTCGTAGACAAGCATGCACAGAACGTGATCAACCTCGTCAGCGATGATGAAGCCGATGAAGACGAGGATAACGAAATAGACAGCATGCCGTCTGATGAGGACGACGACGGGGAGCAAAGCTCCTACTTTCAAACAGCACCGGAGGTGGCTGCTTTCAACGCCCGTCTTTCTCAGGTACAGCCGGGCTTACGAACAACGGCAACATCGGAGGCTACTAAACCTGCCCCTAAGAAACGCAAGAAGTCGACGTGGGTCGCGAAGGGCAGCAGCGCTGCGTCTGCGAATCGAAGCAAGTCTCGGACTGCAAATCTGGACGAATTTCGTTTCGATCCAGGTTCGTCGACGACAACGAAGCGTGCACCGCAACGACGAGTGAAAAATGGGTCTCGAGTTGCCAAGGCTTCAAGCTCACGCAGCGGATCTTTGCAACGCGCCACGGACAGCAATCGAGGGATTTCCATGATGCCCACGTGAATTTGTCATGTGCAGCGACAATCGGCAAGGATAGGACGGAATAGCTTGTTTGGGAATCTTGTATGAACATGTAGATCATCTCTAGACGAGAACGGCCGCCATGATAAAAGCTCGTTTGCGAGAGACACGATTGATGAATGAACGGAGATATACCATGTTTTTTTTTGATGTTGTGCCCGAGACACAATGATCATCTCCACAAGCATGATTGATGATTGATTGATGTAATTTGTGAACGAGCCCCATGCTTATCGATACCCGATGCCCCTCATGAGCGCGCGCTGAAACAGACCGTTTTGCGCTCGGACATGTTGCCCGTTAAATTCGAGCCTCGGAACATCAGCACTTTGAGGAGCCATTGGCGCGAACCCTTCACGAGACTTCAAATTAGTTTTGCGGGTGCCTAATTAAAAACCCACTTGATCGCATATGAGGGAGAGGCTGTGCACACGCAATGCCGCGCTCGGCATTGTCGTGCGTATTTCCACCGCTGACTGCGATGCCTTTTGATCATTCGTTCTTTCTTGAGTGTCATAACAGGAGTGTGCTGTTGCAAGTTCTTCTCGTCACCCACGCCCACCGCTGATCACGCCCCGAACGTTACCGAATGACTGCCTTTGACACCGCGACCGCAACGATGACAGAATCCTACGCCAATAAGATTCCCCAACTTGAGGGCCAGTCCAACTTTAAGATTTGGAAAAATCTCATGAAGATGGCTCTCATCGGCCGCGGCGACTGGCCGTACGTCAACCCGATTGGCGCACGCGCGAGAAAGCCGATCAAGCTCGACGGCGACTCTGACGATATGTACGAGGCACGATTGAGCCAATGGGAGGTCGCAACAAACCGAGCTGCCCTGTTCATCGTCCTCAATTGCTCGCCTGCCATCCAAGAGGTCGTTTCGGACTTTGGGTCCGCGCGAGAAGTCTGGACATGCCTAGACCGACATTACGGTCCCTTCGGCCCGGAGTCGGTGGCCACAGTGGAGGACCGCTTAAGAGATTTGGTATTTGACGGGAGCAACATCGAGCTCTACTGCATGCGATACGAACAGGTCGTCCGCGAGCTTGACGTGCTTGGACGAAAGCCTCGACCAGAGGCGTTGATCTGCGACTTCATCAACCATGTTTCGAAATTCTACCCCAATTGGACGGAACATGAATACTATGAGCTGGGCGAGGGCGACTTTCCATCGCTGGATACGGTCGTGAACCGTCTGTTGACGTGGACAAAGGGTTGAACGCGGCACCAGACAGACCACTATCCCAGCGGTCTTGGCGCGAGTTTCGGAGGTTTCAATATCTGGGACCCGTGACGATCGCGCGGCGCGTCATATGAATGCGTTGATGCATTCTGACTATCAATGATTGCAAATGATGGTCTGCGAGTTTTGGAAAGCAGTGCGATGTTCTGATTTTAGCGATGTGGGCACACACACAGGTGTAGGGGGCCTCATTCGGCTGGGTCATCGGTTGATTCGTCTACGGGACAGACGCGGCATTTTTTTCTTGGATTATCAGCGGCATAAGATCTATCATGAAGGATGACGATAATGAGACAGTATATCCTACACAACCTTGAAAAGCACGTACTTTGACACTTGGCGCTGATTGACGTGTCATGTCACTAGACCGTTCACAAGACTCTCCAGCATCAGAGTGCCCGTTCATGGTTTTGTAATACTTGCTGACCTTCAGCTTGATTTGAGCTACTTCCGAAAGTGAAAGGCTAATATCGCTCCAAGGTGTGCACCAGACGAATATCACGAATTTGAGCAGCTTATTGCCTGTTCCTGATACACCGGCTATTTTTGGTCTTTCGACTTTGAAGATCATTGCATAACTGTAATCATGATGCCCAAAAGACGGCCCTCGCGGTTTATCATTGTGATCATGCTATAAATGGCTTGTTGCCTTGGCAATGGCTAGCTCCTGTGTATTCTCCGTTGTATCACATTTCCAAGACGGCTTTGTCGTGCTGCATCGGGTGTTTGCATGACAGATAACGACCGTGGAGCAGATTCCGCCTCTCTAACTGGAGGCAGCAAATCGAGTGGCCTGACTAGCACACGGGCACCTCTTTGCTCTCTTTCACATGCACCATAGTGGATCGATATTCTCCGCGATCGTTGTGACCGTAGTCAATAATAGATAGAAGCTGCGTTCGACTACAAAGAACATCCGCCTAAACGTCCACAATCCAGCTGAGGGCTTTGCAGAACCTGCTACAACGCTGTCGTTCCTATCTTGACTTGATCATCCTCGAACACAATTGTCACTCTCCAGCACAATCCTGACCTAAAATGCCGTCCAACGATGCTGCCAAAATGCCTGCGGTCTTTGCGTACAGATGACCTCGGGCTTCCGGAGGACGTGGCGCAGCCGTGTTTGTTTTGCGGTTCACAAACCACCTCCCCACAGGCTGATCGCAGCATATCTTGGCAGGTTTCACTGAGAACCTTGGAATGGATACAAAAACACCGTCACCGTCCTTGAATATCTATTTCTTCGCAGTCTCATATCACCGATTCGCTCACAGCTTCAGCCATTCTGCAGAAGCAACGAGACTTGCTGCATTATCTGACTTCATTTCGAACACGCATCATTAGCCTCTATCATGGATGTAAATACATGGTACTCGGTGCAGAATCAAGCCAACGATTACTTTTTAGACACCACTGGCAGTATGTCCAGTGCAGTCTCATGCTTCGTGTGAAAATCAATATTGACGCAACATAGACACCAGCACGGCTCCCATCATACTGTCCAACAAGGGTGCATTATGGCAGTTCCTCCCGAGCAATAGTTCAAAATCGGGTTACTCCATTCGCGCCAAGGGTCCAGATCTCTGTCTGGATATCGGAACCGCTGGTCCATGGACGTTGAATGAATGCGCAAAATCTACAACATGGCTTATCAATCCCTACGCAAACAACGTCGGCGACTCGGGCTTCCTCATGTTGACCACATCCCAAAGTCGATATCTCGGCGCCGTGGGCGTGAGTGAGAGAGAACTTGACGCACCTACAGCGATCCCTGCCGTCGGCAAGGAGAGCAATGTCTTGTGGTCGTTCATTCCAGCAGGCAGGGTTGACAATTCCACCCTGACAACAGTAAGATATCAATTGTGCGCTGGGGTTGTGTCAACGTCTTCCCTCTGCTGATCATCTTTAGGTTCCAACTCAAGCACCGACAAGCCTCTCGACCAGCCCATCATCCTCGCCATTCGTGACGTCTACCTCGCCACCTACGACTCCTGCCTCGCCATCCACGACTTCTACCTCACCAACTACGACTTCTACCGTGCCAGCCGCGACCGCGACCGCGAGTCCCATGTCCCCTTCTAATGGAGGCACAGTGACACCTGCACCTGGGGTTGCTTCTTCAATATTCTCCCGTGATATGTGGATAATTTGGTCTGCTGCTTGCTCTCTGTCTGCCGTGCTTCTATTGCTCTGATGGAAATCGGGTCGAGAGATGTGCTCTCTTGCCATCGCATCTCCGAAAATTTGTCACGAAATCTTCTTGATTCGACAGCAGTCTTTGTAATGTTTAACGAGATTATGTTCTTTTCTTGCCATTCGGGTCATATCCTGAAAACATGCTATTGGACTGGAAAAATAAGGTCAATGAATTCTGACTGCTTCCTAACTCTGCTTCTTTATGACGTAGCATGTTCCCGGCGTATGATCCCATAAAAAGTGATGAAATCACCAATGTAGGAGCGCCGCTTCCGGTGGAAAGCGTGATAGATTCCGTTGGTCGTTCGCGATAAAATATGGCAGTATAAGATGTCAGAATTAATTGAGTTGGTGCTGTGATGAGGGCTTCGCAATCGTCATCGAGTGGGAGGAGCTTGCCGCAGCCCCGAAGATATAGAAATACCTAGGTAAGCAAATGAATGGCTTCCGCAAACCATTGTATGCAGGGCAAATCCCTTTCGTGCCTCTTGCTGCAGGCTCTTGCGCGCTGTTCTCATAGCCTTGCGTTCGACTGAATTGCAATTTCTATTGAGCGACGAGACCTGGACCTTGCATTATATACAAGACGGCTTTGATCCTGCGGCCCATGATTGAAGTTCCACGAAGTTGTTGAGAGCGTCTCCCACGCAGGTCACGGATCATCAACGAGAAGGGTTTGCACCCGATATTAATAGCTCTATGTATAGAATGCCTCGTCTGAAGAGATTTGACGATAAATCATCTCCTAGCCGCTCAAGTTTATGCTCTACGCTAGTCAACGTCTCTTTCCTGAACGCCCGCGCTTGTCTGGGTTCTATCACGTCTACTGCAGGTACCCGCTGACATTCCGATGCTCATCACGCGAAGGACACATTCCACACTCGAGACGCATGAAAAGTGCGCATTTCTTCCCACTTACAAACTTCATTTCAACTTGATCCATCGAAGACGCGATGATATCGTCGACTCGGAGATTTCGGAAACTCCTTGTCGCAACCTGCTTATGTTTCGCGTTATTCACACTGCTATCGCTATGGCAGCCCGCTAGCCGGAGAAGATTGGCGCTATTCACAGGTAAGCCGTCGTTCTTCATTAGCCGGCAGCAAGCCCGGACGGCCAACGCTGACGAAGTCAAACTCAAGGCTCGGGTTTCCGACGCAGTGCAGAGGTGCGAAATCGAAGACTCGCCGTTGAAGCAGGATTCCAACATGCTTGGAATGGATATTCACAACACTGCTTTGGCCGAGATTCATTACATCCTGTAACCAATGCATGCGATGATGACTTCAGCGGGCTTGGGGCAACGGCCATCGATGCCCTCAGCACGGCAATTCTCATGGAGAAACGGGACATTGTCGTACAGATTCTGGAATTCATCGCAGGCATAGAATGGACCAGACTGAATCGACAACATCAACGCATACAGGTATTCGAAATAATTATTCGCCATCTGGGTGGGATGATCTCTGGTTTCGATCTGCTCACTGGTCCATTCGCGCATCTGAATATTGATGAGTCGCTCCTGAACAAGCTCTTCACGCAAATGGTCGCCTTGGGCGACATCCTCGCTTGCGCATTCGACACAGGAAGTCGAGGCGTGCCCAGAAGTTGGCTTGACCCAGCAACGTGCAAAACCGATGATGGCCACTCGAACTCTGTCGCAGGGGTCGGCACAATCATTCTCGAGTTTGCGCGACTTTCAGACCTCACTGATGACGACAAATATGTCACCCTTGCAAGGCGAGCGGAGCAATACCTGATAGATGTGCATGCCAACCAAACGATCCCCGGACTACTTGGTTCATATGTGGACATCGACACAGGAGCAGTGATCGGCACTGACGGAAGCTGGGGAGCTTTCGCAGACTCATACTACGAGTACCTTCTCAAGGCGTATGTCTACGATCGAGATGCTTACCCAGACTATTTGGAAGCTTGGCAGATCTCAGCAGACTCGACTATTCAACACATCGCTTCTCGTCCCTATGGGTTTCCTGAGTGGAATTTACTCCCTTCATGGTCCGGCACGAACCTCCACAACCGAATGGAATCGCTGTCTTGGTTCGCCGGCGGAAATTTCATCCTCGGAGGAATGGTGACGAACAACAAAACGCTCCTCAATTTCGGCCTTTCCGTCGCGGACACTGCAGGTGCAATCTACAACATGACGGCCACAGGTCTTGGCCCGGAGTTCGTGGAGTGGGAACCGGAATGTTACAGTGCTGAGGCCGACTGCGATCCAATCAAATCGATCAGGCTGGCAGACACGAGCTACAAGTCACGACCCGAGGTCGTAGAGACCTGGTATTACGCCTACCGTGCCACGAGGGATCCCAAGTATCGCGAGTGGAGCTGGGCTGCCTTCGAGGCCATGAACAAATACTGCAAGACAGAGTCTGGATTCAGCGCACTTAGCGATGTCAACGCGATTGATGGAGGCAGCAAAGTCGACCTCCAGGAGAGTTTCGTCTTTGCGGAAGTCCTCAAATACGTATATTTGATCTTCGCAGAGGTATGTGCCACTGCGCATTTAAGGATTCAATGGAAGCTGACAAGTTACAATAGGATGATCTGCCGTTTCAGGTGCAAGACAGTAGAGGTTCCCTTAAGAATACATGGGTGTTCAACACAGAGGCGCATCCATTCCAGACGAAGGGCTGGCCCGTGTAGTTGCATCGCCGCGTATAGATGTGGATGAGCACGCAGTCTGGATATTTAGCACAACATTCTTTGCAGTATTTCATTATATGATAAGATTTTCTGAAGGTATCAGAGCCGATCTGTGCACTCGAATACGTCGTGGTACCGCGTATGACCGAAGAAAAAGTGCGAGCTCGAAACCGCGGATCGGAGCATCTCGACTTAAGGACTTGTCTGCTCTCCATCATTGTTGGAAAGCTGCGTAACCAAGGATCATCTCGGCAGCATTTCAAGGCGTCTGTTACACCATGAAGTAAATTTCCATCGCATAATTTGTTCACTAACCTCATCGCGAATCTGGTTCCACTGACCATGTATCCTAGTTGAGGTACAGTCTCCTAATGCACCAATCGAAAATTTAGGATTTGACCACTGAAGTATTGATCCCGTTGTTCTTGTGAGGCGCCGAGAACGTTGACTTTGAGGTTCCTACCAGCACTATACGCGCCCTTTTCAAGTGCCGTTGCTAGGTCGATGTCCCAGGAACCATAGAGTTGTCCGTAACTGGGGTGGAGCTTCTCCCATCCGAATAACAGGCTGAAATCATTCAATGATCCAGACTGTGTTATGCCTTGAGCATACTTGCTGTGCATCTCAACTTTGTATACATGCAGTGCCACTGAACGTATGCTGCGATCAGCGCCTTTCTCAAGCACAGCTTGAGATGCCATATCGTCTACTGGTCCAAGCACTTGTTGTTGTTCGTCGCCAGGCGTTTGAGATTCCGAGGCACTCTCGAAGTCCATTGTTGGCCGTTCGAGACGTTCCGCGAGTAGAGTTCCGATGTCATTGATACTTCTTTCATCCTTCAATGTTAGATGGACGATTCCGCAGTCTTGAAAACCTTGCACATTACGGAGTTGATCCTCTGGAATCCGGCCTTTGAGCAGTACGGTCTCAAAGTGATCGGCAGTCGGCGCCGTGAAGAAGGTTGCATCAGGAAGCCCAAGTTTGTTGTCTTCTTCATCGATGCCAATTTCGCTTGATGTAATATACACAACGTGCTTGTGCACATACTCGTCGGGAAACAGTAAAGGCGCGGGCAGGCTTTTCGCGCCTGCGTCGTGAACACACTCTGCACAACTTTAGCAAGCAGCCGATTACGGTGCAATGTGTTCATCACGAACGATGGTAGCTCGATCCATATGGCGGAGGCTCGTCTTCCATAACGAAGTCGTTGCAGTTCATCTATTCGTTGTTCGAACACGCAAATCCGAGAGGAGTCTCGACGTCGTGGGTAGTGCCACGCAAATTCTTCGTTTCATGGCACTCCTGCCTTACCTTGCGCATCACTTGCACGCATCAATAGCTCACGATCCATTTAAAGCTTCATTCGCATCTTCGGCTGCACCTAACGCGGGGAACCCCAACGCGGTCCATACCCCAACGCGGTCCAAGGCATCAAAGAGCATAGCATTCAACAATTGATTGCTCTACCAA